>NC_080176.1:87212375-87512375 GCF_950295315.1 Erinaceus europaeus
TGTCCCATCAAATAAAAATAGAAAGAAAAAAATAATGAAGGGGACCAGTGGGCAGTACACCCAGTTAAGCATACCTAGTACTGAGTGCAAGGGCCCACACAAGGATCCAGGTTCAAACCCCCAGCTTCACACCTGCAGGGCGGGGGGGGGGGGGGGACACATTTCACAAGCTGTCAAACAATTCTGCAGGTGTCTGCCTTTCTCTCACCCTCTCCATCTCTCCCTCTCAGTTTCTCTCTGTCCTATCTCAATAAAATGAAAAAAATGTCTGCCAGGAGCAGTGGATTCATAGCATCAAGCCCCAGTGATTCATTCACTCTGGAATCCTTTGCATCAAGCACTGCACTCCACCAGGAAGCTATCTGTCCATCTTGAACCTCAGGACTTCACATACTGTTGTCTTCTCCCTCTCACAATCCTTCTTAATGTTAAGCTCTAACCCAAGGCAACTCATAGCTGCGTTGCAGATCCAGGATTGACACGGTCTTCCAGAATAACTACAAACCATGAAAATGTGGACGCATCAAAATGTGTCAAGGGTTCACCTAAAATAAAAGATGTTCACGTGTTTCTGTGGCCTGTCCCCTGGTTCCACCGTGGCTCCTCAATATCCACGCATAACTTCTGCTTGGCTAAGTCCTTCTCACCAGCACTCAAGACGGGACTAAGAACTATTTGCAAAGGTAAGTCAGAGACTCTGGTGTAAAGAAGTAGAAGCCAGTTGTAAGGTTCAGAGTTGACACAGTTGGGAGCTACTCTCTGCCCTGATCCAGCTTTCTAGACCCATTTCCAACCCTGACCCCATCTCCCCAGATAATACCTTTGTTCCATCTGCATGTTAGCTGTCAGGCTCAGGCAAAAAATTAGTAAAGTCATGGGCCCCTTGGAATATACCTAAAATAGATCTACTTTTTTTTTGAATGGAAAACTCAAATCTCATCTGCTATATTCTTGCCTTTAGGTTCCTGATTAGTCAACAATTTGTTCTGCTTTATATCTTAATGCTTTTTTAGACACCAGGTTGCAGATATTACCATGACACCAACCTGACTTTCCCAGGGGCAGAAGACCCCACCAGTGTGTCCTGGAGCTCTGCTTCCCCAGAGCCCTGCCCCACTAGGGAAAGACAGAGACAGACTGGGGGTGTGGGTCCACCTGCCAAAGTCTATATCCTGTGGAGAAGCCATGACAGAAGCCAGAACTCCCACTTTCTGCTCCCCATAATGATGGATCCCGGGTCCATGCTCCCAGAGTGATAAAGAACAGGGAAGAGTCCAGTGATGGGATATGGAACTCTGTTGGTGGGAAATGTGTGGAATTTTACCCCTCTTATCAAACAGTTTCTGTCAACATTTTCTATCTTTGAATTTTATAAATAAATTAAATCAATGAATAAATAAAAACTAAAGAGTTGACACAACTGGTTTGCCAGTCAGTAAGACGGAGGCTAGAGATGGGAAAGAGAAGTAGAGAGAGAGCCACCTGGGACCCAGTGCATCACGGGAGAATAACTGTCCACAAGGCGGAAACCACCATGCATCTCGGCTAAGTGACATCAAGCATGGCAGAATATACGGAATGGTAATATCCCACTTTCACTGTCTCTGTGTGTGATCTCATCATCCTCTGGATAATCAAGTGTGTTCAGAAGATAAACCGTGCCTCTGATTCTAAGAATCCGTGCAGAATGAGCTGTAGATATTGCCCCTTGGGCAATGGTCTTGGAATGCAGAACACAATCTTCTATAAACATGGAAGCTAAACAAGTCTCTATTTTTTCCATCCTAGGAAAAGCATAGGCTTCCCTGTATTTTTTTCTTATTTTATTTTGTCTTATTTTATTTTTATTTTTAAAAAGGAAACACTGACAAAAGCCATAGGATAAGAGGGGTACAACTCCACACAATTCCCACCACCAGAACTCTGTATCCCCTCCCCTCCCCTGATAGCTTTCCTATTCTCTATCCCTCTGGGAGTATGGACCCAGGGTCATTGTGGGATGCAGAAGGTGGGAGGTCTGGCTTCTGTAACATGGGTATTGACATGTCGATCCATACTCCCAGCCTGCCTCTCTCTGGGATTCTGGGAAAGCAGAGCTCCAGGACACATTGGTGGGGGTGTCTGCCCAGGGAAGTCTGGTTGGCATCAGCTCTATTTTTTTCTAGCTGATCTGAAAAGAAACACAAGTCTCCATTCAGGCTTAAAACAGCTTTAACCTCATGCAATTATCTCCTCATCTTCTCTGTAGTTTTTTTCTTTTCCTAGTAACAAAATTGCCTCCTGCAGATGGAGGAAATAGTGAAGAAATAAGCATCAGAGGACAGCATGCAGAAAGCAATGTGGATTCATAAAGACTAGGACAGAGACTGAGGCCCGCCTTTCACTGAGAATAGCCTCATGAGAGCTAGTGAAGGGTGTAGGTGGCCCCACGTGCTTCACGGAAACATGACTGTGAATCCGAGACTCTAAACACACCATCACCAAACCCAGGAAGGAAAGAAGCCTAGGATATGGTATCTGCTACTTAGGACCTTTCAGAGTTGGCAGTCAGCTGAGGTAAAGAACAAACACCTCATCACAGACCCCTGCAAGCGTCCACCCGGCTTTGACCTAGCACGTTATGATCGGGCCCTCCTCAGTCGCTATCAAACAGGCCATGGCCGGTGCGCCGCTATGTTCCATCGCTGGGGAGCCAGAGACGACCCGAACTGCCCCTGCGGCTCCAGACAGACTATGACCCACATAGTCAACGACTGCCGCCTCTCCAGATTCAAAGGAGGTCTCGAAACTTGACATCAGGCTCAACCTGACGCTGTTGACTGGCTACGGAAGAAGGGCAAATGCTAGAAGAAGAAGAAGTTCTGATATAACTCAAAATTACCATCTGAGACAAGGGGTGGGGGTGGGAAAGAGAGAGATGCATGACAAATGTGGGCTAAACTGCCTTCTACTAGGATGTGTGTGTGTGTGTGTGTGTGTGTGTGTGTGTGTGTGTGTGTACACACTCATAACTCAAGCATTAATAATCTCACAGACATGGGGTCAGGCAGTAGTGCAGCGGGTTAAGCACACGTGGCGCAAAGCGCAAGGACCAGTGGAAGGATCCCGGTTCGAGCCCCCAGCTCCCCACCTGCAAGGGGAGTCGCTTCACAGGCGGTGAAGCAGGTCTGAAGGTGTCTATCTTTCTCTCCCTCTCTCTGTCTTCCCCTCGTCTCTCCATTTCTCTCTGTCCTATCCAACAATAACGACATCAATAACAAGGATAATAATAACCACAACAATGGTAAAACAACCAGGGCTGTGGGGAACTGTGAGGCTGAGGGTGAGCATGGTGTGGACCCCCTGTGAAAAAAAATGGGCGCCTGGAGGTACAGCCACCCCATCAGTCTCCCCCACCCGGGGTCGAGCAGCGGGGGGGGGGCGGGCCTCGACCTCCAGGATTTTGTCCCCCTGTCAGACTCCCCCACCCCACAAGGGCCCCACATTCTCTAACACAACAGTTCACTTCCTTGTTCCCAAACCAGTTGGTCAGCTTACTCTTACTAGAAACCCCCTCACCACTTCCCTGTCTCCCATTCCTTTTGACCATTTATGGTGGATTCCCAAACCAGCCAGACCACCCACCTAAGGATTACTGGAAGAACCCCACCCCTTCTCAACCTCCTGGTGCTTTAACCATATAAGGTAAAGCTTCCTCCTACTGCCTACCACCCTTTAAAGCCTCTGTTCTGCCGCTCAATAAATGGCTTATCTGCTGCCACAGGCCCCTGGGGTGGTCTTTGGTCTAGTCTCTTGCTGCAGGTTGCAAAGAGGACCCCAGCATGCCCACCCCCGCTGCCTTGGGACAAGTTCTTATCTGCACCCTTCTCCGTTGGCCAACGGGATGGTCACGCAGAGAGAGCTGGACCCAAGATAGGCCCCCAAGGAGAACCCGACATCCACCGCCCAACGTGGGACATGAACCCATGACTCTGAGATTAAGGGCCTCATGCTCTACTGACTGAGCTAGCCGGGCCCCCAGGAGAACCCGGCACAGGGTAACAAAAGGGAAATAAAATGCTCCTCCAGGAGCAGTGGATTCGTGGTCTAGGCACCAAGCCCCGGCAAAAAACCCTGGAGGCAAAATAATAATAATAATAATCTCACAGATAAAGCAATCAAATGTACTTTCTTGCAATGCATCACCACAATCCCAAGGATTCTGCAAACAATTCAGTATCAGCAAAAGGCAGTATCAACCATATCCCTCAGTAAAGTGAAAGCACTCCTATTGATCGTTTTTTTTTTTTTAAGTCACTCAATATGCAACACTGAATACCAAACCTGACTGACATTCTCCATAAGAAGAGAAAACTCATCATCAACGGTAAAGTCACTGACATCAAGAGTTACTGCTTGAGTTGAATCTGACAACTCAGTTGAGCTGTTTCTCAGTGGCAGAGAATGAAATCGTCTCCAAGTTTTACAGAATTCCAACTTCACCCATCTCCTTCTTACCAAAGTAAAGACTGGTGGGCAGACTAACAACAGCAACTAGACACAAATAGCACAGCACGTTTTATCAATCCAAGTCACTACTCCATCAAGCAGAAATTCCTCTTATCAAATCTCCATTTACTTCCATGTGATGGATCTACAAAATGTGTTAACTGATATTTTTTCCCCTCATCATCCAAAGGAAACTTTCACCATCACAATGTACTTTTTAATAATAACAAGCTTGAGGAAAATGGATATTGGATGTATGATTCTAAAATTACAGATAATGTCTGCCAGGTCTGGTTGATGAATGTTTGACTGGGATAGGTCTATTTCTTTTCATTCAAAATCTTGGGGATTTACATTTCTAAAAGAGATGAGACTGTCTTATACTAAGATCCATTTGCTTAAGAAAATTATATTTTTTCAAGACAAATGGATGCTTGATTCAGATTTTCAAAATATTTTTTTATGGATTCATTTTACAAAACTGCAATTACCTTTTAAGTTTTAGTGGGATTCAATGTTGAATTTGTATCATTATTATAGATGGTGTCTCAAATTACACGTCGGCATAAGAGAACTCCACTTAATTATGTAACTAATTCTGTCCCTGAGGACCATGTAAACTTTGTGTCATGACACTTTACCCAGAGTGAAAGCTACCTTTTAAGGAACATTTATTTTTCTTTCAGAATTGAGTGAATTTGGAATTTAGTGAAAAGACTTGAGAATGTTTTAAGTCTCAGTTTAAATCAACCTGGAAAACTATTTGAAAAAGTCATCAAGTCGCCTCATAAAAGTTCTTATAAGATGAAAACAGAAATCAAAGGAAGAGAATGATATGGAGAAAAAAAAAAATACCAACTTACCAGGAGTGAAATTGTATCGAGCTGAAAATCCGATGGATTCCAGCTCTCCATCCGTAAAGAATTTAATCCACAGAAACCTTCCACTGGATTTGATTACAGGTGGATGTTGCTGTCCACAGAAACGCCCAATTATTGGAGAAAATCCAAAAGGTCCATCTCGAACTTCAATGTGATCAAACTTACACTCCCAAGAAGGTTCAATAGAGTACTTTTCATCAAAGTAAAGTTCAATGCACTGTCTTGGAGCAGCTGAAAGAAAGAAAAAAAAAAGAGGGTGTGTCATGTCATATATCTAGAAGGTGTCTCTCTTTCTCTCTCTCTCTCTCATTGCTACCAGGGTTATCAATTGGTAGCATAGAGCTTGGGGATCAGCACTGTGAATCCACTGCTCTTAACAGCTAAATTTAGCCCTCTTTTCTTTTTCTATTTCACTGGTTAGGACAGAGAGACCATCAGAGGGGTGGGGAAGACAGAGAGGGAGAGAGAAAGAAAGATACCTACAGACCTTCTTCACTGTTCCTGAAGTACCCCCCTCTGCAGGTAGGGGAGAGCAAGGAAACCTGGGTCCTTACTCAGGCTAAGTCTCAGTGTTCAACCTGCTGTTCTCTCTTAAGATTTGATTTTGATCTTTTTGATTCTACTTCAGGTTTAGCTATATCAATTCAATAAGTATGCACAGAAATTAAAAGCATGTATACTACGCTTAGAATTCTTCATTTCCGGGATTGGGCGGTAGTGCAGTGGGTTAAGCACATGTGGCAGGAAGCACAAGGACCGGCATAAGGATCCCAGTTCGAGCCCCCGGCTCCCCACCTGCAGGGGAGTCACTTCACAGGCGGTGAAGCAGGTCTACAGGTGTCTCTCTTTCTCTCCCCCTCTCTGTCTTCCCCTCCTCTCTCCATTTCTCTCTGTCCTATCCAACAATGACATCAGCAACAACAACAATAACTACAACAACAATTAACAAAAGGGCAACAAAAGGGAAAATTAATAATAATAATAAATAATTATTTCCTTTGTTGGGGGGAATCAATGCTTTATAGTCGACAGTAAAATACAGCAGTTAGTACATGTGTAGCATTTCTCGGTTTTCCACATAACACTCTAAACCCCCCACCTAGGTTCTCCTCTGAAATCACATTCCTGGATCTGAACATCACCCCGCCACACACACACACACACACACACACACACACACACACACACACACACACTAACACATCCCACAGTCCTTAACTTTGACGCAAAACACTTCAGCATTGTAAAGCACTACATTTCCACAAGAAAAAAAAAACATCTGAATGGAGAAGACCCTTAAAATGGAAGATTTTTCAAAGAACACTATTCTGATGTTCAAAAATGACGTGTATAGAACTAACTAATCACAGTGATGTGAGATCTGGTGCTAACTCAGGTTTAGAAAGTAGGTATCTGTCTATTTATGACTGCTACCACCCTGTCCAGAATTCCCAGATTAAGATCAGAAACCATTTGAAACCTGCTCAGAGTCAGGTCCAAGCCTGCACAGAGTCCAAACCATACTTTGTGGTCAGATCAAAGTGCATCAAGGTAGGACGTGATTTTTCTGGAATACATACTTTCACGGGTCAGATTATCAGCTTTCTTTTGGCTACAGAGTAAGACGTAGACATCTCCTTCTTTAAACACATATTTTATTTATTTATTATTTATTTATTTATTTATTATTGGATAGTGGCAGTGAAAAATTGAGAGCCGTTGTAGAGATAGAAAGGGAAAGAGACAGAGAGACATTTGCAGCCCTGCTTCCTCACTCATGAAGCTTTCCCCCCGACAAGTGGGTCCCAGGGGTTTGAATCTGGGTCCTTGAGCACTGTAATGTGTGCACTTAACCAGGTGAGCCACCACCTGGCCACCTTCTTTTCCCAACACCCTTCAATGGCTGAGGATTTCTCAGAAATAAATATACTTTTTAAAATCTTTAAGTGAGCTGATCTACATAAATAGCTTAGTGCTCTCTAGAGAATTGTGGTAGGTGGCGCATCTGGTTGAGCGCACATGTTACAATGCGCAAGGACCCAGGTTCAAACCCCCAGTTCCCACCTGCAGGGGGAAAGCTTACCAGGTGGTGAAACAGGGCTGCAGGTGTCTCTCTGTCTCTCTTCCTCTCTTTCTCCCTCTCCTCTTGATTTCTGACTGTCTCTATCCAATAAACAAATAAAGATAATTTTTTTTAAATTGTGGACAAGTCTCTGTACTGGCAGCTTGGCCAAGCTCCACAGGAATGCACTTGCTAATCTGCTTCCTTTCTCCCCTGATAACAAACAAACAGCTCACATCCTACCATTCTAGACTGGGAATCCGCCAAAAGACCCTGAAACTGTCACAAAATTGCTGAAATATCCACACACAGGGATCCTACTTCATAGATGGATATTGCTGTGAGTACTTTGGAGATCTTCCCAGCAACTCAGCAAGATCAGCTTTTTCCAGAAGCTTAATGTTAACAAACAACAACAACAACAACAACAACAAAAACTAGATGAGCATGGAGCATGGCTTACTCCGCAGGTCAGACTAACTATCCTTAACCACTGTATTCATGCACCCATCACCAGTTCTTAAATATGGTTTTGAGTGTCACTTTTTTTCTTTGCTAGCTTTAAAATTAAATGTGTGCATAAAATGTAGTTGGTAATTAAATGGGTACATGAATAGATATCAAAACTTACATGGGATTGACATATAAGATGACTTGGAAGGCAGAGACTTCCTGAGTCAAGTGTAATACTGATGCAATCAAGGACAAAATTGAAGGATGGGAGGTTCAACAATCACTGTTAGCTTTATTTCAGTCTCGAGAACCATTTCTAATCTCTTAGACATTGAAAAGAGACACCTATCACTCTGACATGAGGGATTAGAAATGATTTTATTTATTAGCACGTTAGACCACAGATCAATAAACATGGCCTCTATCATCACTAGAGTAGTGGTTTTTAAAACATTTTTAATATTTATTTACTTATCTATTAGTGGATAGAGACAGAGAGAAATTGAGAGAGGATGGGGGGATATAAGGAGAGGAAAGAGACACACCTGCAGTCCTGCTTCATCACTTGTGAAGCTTTCTTTCCTTCTACAAGTGGGGACAAGGGGTTTGAACCTGCGTCCTTGCACTGTAATGTGTGCTTAACCAGGTGCACCAATCTGATAGGAAGGAGGAGGAGGAGGAAGAGGAGAAGGAGAAGGAAAGAAGAAGAAGAAAAGGAATAAGCGGAAGAGGAGGAAGAGGAGGAAGGAGAAGAACTGAGTAGCAAGAAAAAACAATGTTGGACCTGGCACCCAGGCGGTGACGAGGGAGGTGGAGAATTGGACTTGTGTACATGAAGTCTTGGGTTGGATCCCTGGTGTCTGCCAGAGTGAGATTCTGCCTTTTCTTCTCTTCTTTCCCCCTCCCTCTCTCTTTATTATAAATAAATAAATCTTGAACAAATAAACTGGACCACTACTTTTACACACCAGAGCTACTACCACCCCCACTGAATCCAATGGGTGGCTTCTCTACTCTTTGACTTCCCACAATCCTTAGTTTATTAGGAAGGACGGCACCCTTGAAAGTGAGCGACTTCTTGTAGTTGTCAATAGCCTGAAGTTGGGGAGAAGAAGGTAGTAAGAACAGTCTTCTCTTCGTTAACTGAGAACTCTCTATTTGCCCATCTATGCTCCCTATGAGGCAATCCACAAACATCCAGCATTCACTCACTCATGCCCTCCCAGATTCCCTTTCATAGTCTTTTAAAGCCTGTACACATAAACAAATAACCCTCTCCAGGCCCTTGGAGTAAACGCACACTCGTTACAGATTTAGGTAGATTGCATTCTTGTATGCAGAAAGCTGCACGTGCTCCTATAGAAAAGTCCGCTTGCTAGCTTCCAGCAGGAAATAAAATACCATTTCAGAACTAAGGGGAGATAAGATGAACATGCGATTAGGGTGTGTACGGCACATTCAAAGTGACAGAAGTCCAGCTGCCTGAACTGACAGCTTCTTCCCCTTCAACTGACTCAACCCACAGCTGTCATTCTGTGAGATTCATCTCTAGTGTAAAGCTGAGATGCCTTTGTTAGAGGCCTTGATAGCTTTAAGAATTGCTGAATGCCTGGTGCACGTAGAGAACTTAACTCTGCCTCCCAGCTGAAGACACTTTAAGACCATATGAAACCCAAAAAAGGGACCCAGCCTGCCCTCATCACATGTTTTCTTGCTTCAAGAAACCTGACCCGTTATTTAGCCAAGTGTCCTCCAAATGCAAAAAGAAATGTCAATGAGAAAAAGAAACAACTAGCTTTCCCATCCACAATTTGACCACCCACCACATCCAGCACCACTTCACAGTCTCGAGAGCTGGCTTGTCGATGAAGGCTGGGCCCACATCCCCCATGTAACTAGAAACTTCTTAATGCCCGTACAGAGCACAAGCCATTGTTTTGGCCTTAATTTCCCTTGGTGTCAAACACTTCAGTTTCTTTCTGCTCCTTGAAATGTGTGCTCTAACTGCTATATGTTTATCTAGCTATGGTATCTTAGACTCAACTCCCCAGTTTGCCTCTCTGGATTTCCCTTCCAATACCTCCCGCCCAATCTCCCTCTTGCTCCCTATCAAAACACTAGGGCCACCGACGCATAGTGGAAGAAATGGTATGATATAAAGATACCTTTAGGTGTCAGAAAATGTGAGCAAATCAAAACTCACGGGAAACAAACAACCAAGGAGACGAGTCCCTGAACACCAAAGATGAACACAATACCTTTCATGCAAACCCTCTTGCCCCACTGGTATTCTGAGTGTGGTGGAGAAATTTCACTGCATAGGTCACCAAGCTAAAAACTTTAAAACTTTCTGTGGCCCTGGTATATTCTCTCTCTCTCTCTCTCTCTCTCTCTCTTTCTCCTTCCCTCCCTCCCTCCCTCCCTCCCTCTCCCTTTTCTTTTCATTCCTGCATCTGATCGATCATGGCTCAGTTTCTTAACTACCTCTTTGGTCTCCTCTGACTCACCATCAGGTCGTGATTGTAGTCACAGCTCTCCCATGATTCACTTGGTCTTTTGCAGTAGTTTCAGCTTAAAATCTTCCCCTTTGGTTACTTCATCAAAATCTTATAAGTATTTATTTTCTCAACTTGTTTCAACACCACTCCACTATCTTTACTACACAAAGCCCATCTTTTTATGAATGGGATAGAAGGAAAACTAGGTTCTCCTTTTTTGTTGTTGTTATTTTATTTTTATTATTAGATAGAGTCAGAGAAAAATCGAGAGGCGAGGTGGAAGTAGAGAGGGGAAAAGATAGAGAGACACCTGCAGCCCTGCTTCACCACTCGTGAAGCTTTCCCCCTGCAAGTGGGTTCCAGGGGTTTGAACCTGGGTCCTTGTGCACAGTAATGGCTCCCAGACTAGGCTATCCTTTATCTGAGTCTGCCTCCTTCCCCACTTCGTCACTATAGACTCAAACCTTGTGGTGGTCTAGGTGACTCCCCAACAAGATCATTTCTTTTTTCTTTCTTTTTTTTTTTTGCCTCTCGAGTTACTGCTGGGGCTCAGTGCCTGCACCATGAATCCACTGCTCCTGGAGGCCATTTTTCCCCCTTTTGTTGCCTTTGTTGTTGTCACCTTGTTGTGGTTTTTATTGTTGTTGATGTCGCTCATTGGTTGTTAGATAGGACAGAGAGAAATGGAGAGGGGGGAGAGAAAGACAGACACCTGCAGACCTGCTTCACCGCCTGTGAAGAGACTCCCCTGCAGGTGGGGATCCTTATATAGATCTTTGTGCTTTGCGCCACATACACTTAACCCGCTGCGCTACCGCCGACCCCAAGATCATTTCTCTGAACTTCTTTGTATGCTGTTCTGCAGAGAGCATGATGATCTCCTGAATGTTCTTTATGAGAGAACATAAGCATCTCTTCCTCCTAGTAGCCTTTCCTCTCTTCCCCCCATTACAAAAGCGGCTAACCTGGGAGTCTTTTTAAACTGCTTTCTGCAGGGGCTGTCTCCCCACCAGACCCTAATGAACGCTTCCTATGACAAGGACCACTCGTATTTTCTTCAACATTCTATAAGCAAAACCTAGGCTAGTGAAGGTACAATTTATTCCTCAGATTTTAGCTCCCCCTTGAGTTAAATCCAAATGAATGTATGTTCCCGATATTAAGCTCAAATGTTGACAATGCCTTTTAATCCCAAATAACAATAAACAGGAAGGCTTAGTGAACATGCAAATATTTGCTTCTGAATTAACTCCTTAAATAAGAGAACAGAGAACATTTCTTTTTAACAATTTGGTGTTTAAAAGAAAAAAAGCTGCTTCAAAGCACAGATTCATTGCTATGGTGAACTTAAGCAACATTTTCAACCTCCCCTTTTCTCTCTCTTTCTTGCCCCCCCCCCCCCCAGCACTGCTCAGCTCTAGCTGCTGGTGGTGCAGATGATTGTACCTGGTACTTTGGAGCCTCAGGCATGAGAGTCTCTTTGCATAACCATTATGCTATCAATCCCCCACCCAGCTTCCTGTTCTTTATCCCTCTGGGGTATGAACCAAAGACCTTTATGGGGTGCCTGAAGGTGGGAGGTCTGGCTTCTGTAATTGCTTCTCCATTGGACATGGGCCTTTGCAGGTCAATCCATACCCCCAAGCTGTTCCTATCTTTCCCTAGTTTTGTTGGTTTTTTTCTTTTTTTCCTTTAGGGTGGTCACTGAGGCTCACTTGGGATGCATTGGATCGACCTTCTCGTGGTGCATCCTGTGAGTACCCATTCATTGGGGAAACTGATGATCCTTCCTAGCCGACTGAATCCACATGGATCCCAGTCACTTTCAAAGCCAGCAACAAGCAGCTCCTGACACCTTTCAACCTGACGCTGTTGACTGGCTATGGAAGAAGGGCAAACGCTAGAAGAAGAAGTGGTGCCTGCACTACTAATCCACTTCTGGCAGACATCTTCTCCTTCCCATTGTTGCTGTTAATGTTATTACTGGTGTTGTTGGATAGGACAGAGAGAAATTGAGAAAGTACAAGAAGACAAAGAAGGGGAGAAAAAGACAGACACCTGCAGACCTGCTTCACCACTTGTGAAGCCACCCCCACAGCAAGTGGGGAGCCAGGGGCTCCAAACGGGATCCTTACACCTAGTCCTTACTTACGCTTTGCACTAAGTGCACTTAACCAGCTGCGTTACCGCCCAACCCCCTCTCCATTCTTCTTTATCTGTAAACATAAAGGAAAATACCTACTTCATATGACTACAAGTTTTAATAGAAGTTAATTTATTGGCAAGTCACACACACACACATATATGATTTGTAATATCAACTTGATAAAAAAGAGAACAATTAATTTTAACTCAGAAATGTTTGTGTTTTGATTGATTTATTTTTTTCTATTAATCATAGGAGAAAAAAAAAAAAAACCTTCCAGTGCTCAGATTTCTTAACTTTCTCCTTGACTAGGGCAGTGTAGTGTGCAAACATTACAGACTCCATCCTGGCCTCCACAAAGATGTCCCTTCTACCTTCTCATTGCCTCCCACCGTCGCCTTGTGCCCTGACAGTGAGGAGTGTTCATGAGGCAGTCATGAGAACACCTGGGAAAGGTGTTACTTCATGATCTTATGTTACTGTCTTACAAAGGACAAAACACCAGGTCCCAGTGGTCCACTAAGTCAGGGACTTCTCTTGAATGGCCACAGGACAGGGCAACTTCTCCTCCTCCATTCCTAGCCCTGAGACCCAGCAGGAGAGGAAGAGGATTCATTGAGATCTGCATCCACCATTTTCTCAGGATTGCTAGCACCTGAATAAATCTTTTTTGCTGTTGTTGTGGTTGTTGTTGTTCTCTTGGTGGCCAGGTTTACTGAGCAGCAATGCAGACCTCTTGATTCCTTAACAAGCGTCCTTTGGTTTTTATGTTTTGTTTTGGTTTTTGTAGTGCGCTCTATCTTGGCTTCAAGCACAAGAGGAAAGGAGAATTCCTTAGGCCAAAATGTGCCATGCTAGCAATAACTGAATTAATAAAAATTAGTAAGAACCATTTCAAAATAGAGATTCTGGAATTTGATTAAACAAGAGGACTCTCCCTGAGAAGATCCTTCAAAATGAATGAATTGTTTATTGCAACATGTACAGTGGGCCTACTTTTCTCATTAAGGAAACTGTGTTTGGGTAAGTGCTAAGAATAGGAGCACTATAATCACATACTACGCAGTTATCAACAACAATGAACCCACCTTCTCTGACCCATCATGGACAGAGCTAGAAGGAATTATGTGAAGTGAGCTAAGTCAGAAAGATAAAGATGAGTATGGGATGATCCCACTCATCAACAGAAGTTGAGGAAGAAGAACAGAGAGGGAAATTCCAAGCAGGATTTGACTGAATTTAAAGTAGGGCACCAAAGTAAAAACCCTGTGGTGAGGGGTAGACATGCAGCTTCCTGGGCCACTGGGGGGTGGGAGTGGGTGGAAGGGATGGGTCACAGTCTTTTGGTGGTGGGAATGGTGTTTATGTACACTCCTAGTAAAATGTAGTCATATAAATCACTAGTTAGTTAATACAAGAGGGGAAAAATTAATTGTATGTCTTGAAGTTTTTCAAAACACAAACTGAATCTTTTCAATATATAGGCTGTGTAATTGATATGCGGACTCTCTCAAAAGCCTAGACCAAGTGGATCAGAAGCAAAGAATAGCACAGCTATATACAAGATACTGGGTACTGTACAGCAAACCCTAACAAAAGGACTTTTCAAAGTTAACCCAATTACCAAATAATGTGATGATAACATTAACTATCGATTGTCTTTTGGAACCCTAAGACAGCAGGAACCTCACATCTCCACTATAGAGCCTCTACTTCCCCCAGTCCTGGAACCCTTGGATAGGGCCCACTTTCCCATATGCCTCTCCCAATCCATATCAAATAATATTGCATCTGCTGGTCACAACCTAACCAACACAACGACTGCCACCTCATCATGCTTCACTTCAGACTGTGTCCAGAGACTTCACGTGTGGAATGACAACCCTTCAGCTTCATTACTCGGGTGAGACCTTTCCTTTCATAGTATACTCTAATTTCATCTCAGGTGGTTCACTTTCTAACAAAGTCCCAAAACGTAGATATACACCAGTTTCTGTGAGAGAGAGCAGATGTTCACACATATCCGTAAACTACTGCAAAATATATACCTGAAAGCAGAAGTACACTAGAGTTTGCAGTGAGTACCCCCCTAACACTTCCTCTCCACTATTCCAAGCTTTGGGTCCATGATTGCTCAACAATTTGTTTGGCTTCATATGTTAACTCTCTTTTAAATCACCAGGTTCCAGATGTCATGAGGATGCCGGCCAGGCTTCCCTAGACTGAAGACTCCACCAATGTGTCCTGGAGCTCAGCTTCCCCAGAGACTCACCCTACTAGGGAAAGAGAGAGGCAGACTGGGAGTATGGACCGACCAGTCAACGCCCATGTTCAGAGGGGAAGAAATTACAGAAGCCAGACCTTCTACCTTCTGCAACCCACAATGACCCTGGGTCCATGCTCCCAGAAGGATAGAGAATGGGAAAGCTATCAGGGGAGGGGGTGGGATATGGAGATTGGGTGGTGGGAATTGTGTGGAATTGTACCCCTCCTACCCTATGGTTTTGTTAATTAATCCTTTCTTAAATAAAATAATAATAATAATAATAATAATAATCACAAACTAACAGGTCTAGATGGAAAGTGTCGTCCCTACATGAAACGTTGACCTTATTTTCTTAAAAGTGTTATTCAAGGGAGTTGGGTATAGCACAGCTGGTTAAGCACAGGTGGCACAAAGCACAAGGACCAGCATAAGGATCCCGTTTCAAGCCCCCGGTTCCCCACCTGCAGGGAAGTCGCTTCACAAGCAGTGAAGCAGGTCTGCAGGTGTCTGTCTTTCTCTCTCCCTCTCTGTCTTCCCCTCCTCTCTCCATTTCTCTCTGTCCTATCCAACAACATCAATAACAACAATAATAACTACAACAATAAAACAAGGCAACAAAAGGGAATAAATAAATATTTTTTAAAGTTTTATTCAGAGAATGGTCTCTACAAACTTGATAGAAATGGAAAATGTTCAGAGACAGCAGTTCAGTACCATTTGTCCTCTGCACTGGGGAATGTCATGAAAAGAAGTCATATTTTGGAATTCTGACTTTGGCATTTCAATCACAGTACTATAACTCAGAACACAAACTAAGCCAACCTATCAATCAGGCTGCTATTCAGAAAACAAAAATTTGAGATTGACTCCTAGCACCAGTGTTTTCTGTGACCTCTATCATTAAAGAAACAAAAACAAATGTGTAGTTATCCCATAACTGTTAAACTAACCAAGCTCTAGCTTTGCAAAACGGGACACATTTGTTAATATCATCACAGACCAACTCTGCAATCACTCCATTACTTTAAAAGTTCAAATTAGAGACTCAGGCCGTAGCGCAGCAGGTTAAGCACAGGTGGCACAAAGCGCAAGGACCAGAGTTAAGGAGCCCAGTTCAAGCCCCTGGGTCCCCACCCGCAGGGGAGTCGCTTCACAGGTGGTGAAGCAGGTCTGCAGGTGTCTGTCTTTCTCTCCCCCTCTCTGTCTTCCCCTCCTCTCTCCATTTCTCTCTGTCCAATCCAACAATGACGACATCAATAACAACAATAATAACTACAAGACAATAAAGAAAAAAAACTTCAAATCAGTTGAATCAGCTGAAAACTAAACCAAGTGGCTGACTTTTTCTCCCCATCATTTACTTGACCATCACTGATTGCTAATAGAACTTTAATAATTACCTTGATTCTCAGTTTGCTACAGCTATAGGGTTCACTCAGGCATCTTCAAGTCTATAATCTCCAAAACCTTTTGTTTGTTTTATTTTGTTAAGTCTACCAAAACAGTGTCCCTCCACAGAATAGGGAAGGCCAAGCAGGCTGAGTGCTCTCTGCAGAGCTGGCATCCCAGGACTCACCTTCTATGATGTAAATGCATTCTCGGTCTGGGGGGTACTTGCTGGGGTAGTTTGGAGATGTGAAGATACCTCCCTCTGCATGTTTTGTCCAAGTTCCACACTGCACTGATTTCTGTGTTTCTGAGGTGATTTGCTTTTCTGCAAAGAAAAAAAAAAATCACAAGAAGCATCCAATTCTCTGTGCAACTAAAAATAGGAAGAACATTCTTGTAATGTCCATTAGTGAATTAATTTTGAAAGGTTGTCTTAGTCAACACCAATCAACTGGGCACACTAGAAAATGTTCAGCTATTCTGGTATTTTGAGAATATGGGGTGGGGGAGCACAAAGTGGTTTTCCACCCCCACTCTTCCCGAGAAACACACCTGCTCCTTTCTTGGTTGCCCCAGACAAATGGAGGATGATTAAACTTGCTACAACTGCAACAGAAAAGAGAAAGGAGAGTCAGAGTACACTAATATACACTGATGCGACTGATCTCCATGACACCATAAAGATTAAACTGACACCCGGCAGAATCATTTTATTAGTGTCAACTGTTCTGAGTTGACTCAGAACTTGCAGAAACTGATCTCAAGTGCAGCATCAGGAGGACCCAGATATCTTTTCAGGAAAGAATGCAAGTTACAAATGAATGAGACTCTTCCAACAACTCTGGCTTCCAGATCAGGGGTACTGCAATCTAAGATGGTCACATTTACCCTGAGGGTGGGGGAGGCAGTCAGGGGACGCTTTGCAGAACCAAAACTGCCTGTTTCTAAGCTATCCTTTACGAAAGGTTTTGATAACTTTTTTTCTTTCTTTCTTTCTTTCTTTCTTTTTTTTTTTTTTTTTTTTTTTTTTTTTTTTTTTTTTTGTCCAGCAGGGGAGAGGAACAGTGGGTAAGGGAATAAAGGAACAGAAAGAAAATGGAAAGGATTCTAAAGGACTCTGGAACTGCTACAGACACATTACCAAAGCTTTTGTATTTCAGAAAATAAATACTTAGGCAAATCCTCTGTGATTGTGTGTGTGAGGAGGGGAGTGGGTGTGAGATAAACGGATTAGTGTGATTTGGAGGCATTAGGCTGCATTATTTATTTTTAATATTACTTATAAAAATGTACTGACCTACCACATAATCCTCATTCTCTGAATCTTCTGCAGTAGTAGGAAGTTAATCTCTTCTAACTTTGATTTAGTATGTGTTGTTGTCTAGAAATTGTTATTTTCAGAAAGGTGATGTCTAAATATTTTGAGTTAATCACACTCAGCAGCAAAATCAGACCTTGATATACAAAGTCCAAAGGGACTTGAACTTTTTTTAACCGGCACGTTCTCCATTTATAGGCTTTATTTATTTATTTTTGCAACGCCAAAAATTAGTAAAAGTATTCTATTCTTTACTCTCCCTAAGCTTGCCACTTCTATTTTATTCTCTTTTATTTCTTTTGCTGTCCAATCACTTAATATCTCTCTCTCTCTGTCTCTGTCTCTGTCTCCCTCTGTGGTCTTCTGGGTGGATCATCATAAATCTACTTAAAGAGAATTTTACCAAAGGGAGGTGGAACCATTGATTTCCTCAGCAAAAGCTGGCTCAGGGAGATTAAGACATGTGGGTTTAAAACATGGTGCCAGGAAAAGGAAGTGAGCCTTAGTATTGCTGTCTGAGGAATCACAGCTATGTTGCTACTTTGTACTCCAGCCTGTTCTTGGCTCTTAGCCTAACACCCTAGCTGTTGTTACTACCTGCAACTGGACAGAGAGAAAAGCATTAGTATTGTTGTTGTTATTATTATTATGAAACTTGTATTATTATTATTATTATTATTATTATTATTATTATTATTATTATTATTATTATGAAACTTGTCACGATTCCACACATACCCAGACAGTACACAGCCCTGGGTGTTAGGATGCATTCTGAGTGGTCTCTTTACTCTGCTTTTATTTGTTTGTTTGTTTGTTTTACAGAGTCGCCCCCGGGAGGCACGCAGTGTGATTAACACATCCTCTGAGCAATCCTGGAGCTGCTTGTCACGAGGTGAACACTCTACACCCAGCTTTCCAAGCCGAGATCCACAGCACACACCGGCTCTGCCACCGCCTTGGGCTTCAAGACTCTGGGTGGGATTACTTGTTTGCTCCCGACACCCCTGCCCCCAGCTGCACGCACGCGAAGCCACACTCTGATGAAGGGAGCCACAGCGGCGGCGGGCTTCTGCGGGCTGCTGGGGTGGCTGGGCTTGGCGCTCGCTCGCCCGGCCTTCCCCTTGGCCATCCGGGAGACCCCGAATTAGCGACCCTTATGGGGAAGCTGGGCCTGCAGAGTTTTCCCCAAGCACCCCCCTCGACTGCACCCCCACACCGGGAGAGGCAGGATGAGCCCAACAGAAGCCCACCACATAGGCTGGCAGCCTGGCTCGCTCTGCAGGTGCACCTGCTCCCGGGGGGGGGGGAGTACCCTGGGGTCCCCAGTGCCCGCGCCCCGGGGTTCCCGCCGCTGGACAGGAGGTTGCGTCTCTGGGCCGAACAGGCTGCAACCCCCCGCCCCCATTCGCCCCGCTGCATTCTACTGCAATACAGAAAGTTTCCAGCGCCAGAGCTCCTTGGGGTAAGGGCTGGCTGGGGCGGGGGTATGCAGGGTGCGCCCCCCTCACCCAGGGGAGCTACTCACTGTGCACCAAACCGCGTCCATGGATCATGTCTGTGCGTTACTCCAGCCGCCCCGCACCCCACGAATTCCATGGAGCGCAGGGGGCGCGCGGGGGGCGCGGGGGGCGCGCGGGGCGGCGCGGGCGGGCTGCGGGGCCCCGCGGCGGCCGGCTCCCCTGGGCAGGGGCCCCGGCGGCTGCCTGTGCTCGCTCACCGCCGCGCAGCCGGCTTCCCGGCCAGGACGCGCGCATCACACCCCGCGCCCCGCGCCCCCCGCAGCTCGGCCGGCCGCAGCGCCCTCCTGCTCAGCATCCCCGGCCGGTCGGGCTGCAGCCGGCTGAGGGTTCGAGCCCCGGGGGGCGCCTCCGGGCCCCCGGTTGGGTCGACGGCAGCGCGGGCCGGACGGAGCGGGCGCGGGGGGCGGCGGCGGTGACAGTGGCGGCGACCAGGCTGCTGGCCCCGGAGGCGGCGGCGGCGGCGGCGGCGACAAAGCTGGCGGGAGCGGCGGTGACAGTGGCGCTGGTGGCGGTGCCGGGAGCTCAGTCCCCAGCCCCGGACGCCCCGAGCAGCAGCAGGTCGCAGGAGCAGCGCGAGTGTCGCCGGCCCTTGCGGACGAGGCGCTGAGACATCGGAGCCTGGAGGGAGGCGTCCGTCCCGGGCCACCTCGGCCAGCCTGCAGGCGGTGGGCGGCCCGGGAGGCGGGGCCCGGGGCCGGGGGGCGGGGGTCCCCGAGATGCTGGGGGCTGGGGGGGCTGCGCGCCCTTCGGGGGAGCCGGGCACCTGCAGGGAGCGCGCAGGCTGGGAGCCGCGCAGTGGGGCGGAGGCGACTGGAACCCCGCACCGCGCACCGCGCCCCGCGCCCCGCGCTCGGCTTGGATGGGGGTGGCGGGAGGGGGTGGGGGGCGGAGGAGGAGCGGTGATGGGAGCCGGCTCTTCCGGGGCGGGGGTGGGGGGGTGCCAGGAGCAAGTCTGCGAGTTCCCAGCTGGACCTCCGTGTGGGACAGGACAGGGCAAGGGACGTCTTCTCCGGGGTTGCGAAGCTCTGTATTTATTATTGTCATTTCTTTTCACATTTAAAAATCGATTTCCTTTATTTATTGGATAGAGACAGGGAGATATTGAGAGACAGGGCAGGATAGAGAGGGAGAAAAAGAGAGATGTCTACCACCCTGCTGCCTGGCCAGACATGAAGCTTACCCAGCCCTCTCTCTCTCCGCAGGTGGGGAGCGGGGGCTTGAACCTGTGTCCTTGCGTAAGGAAACAGGAGCGCTCAAGCGCTCCACCTGGTGCACCTTCAGCCTGCCCCCTGTTTAAGCCTTGTGGGACTTGGAAGGCGCAGTTCACCTACCTCCCCGCCTCCAACTGTCTCCCTCCTCCACTGCCCTAAAGGAAGTGGGTTCTGATCTCCCTCCCCCGGAGGCCTGGGGCTTGGGAGTCCCAGAAGGGGGGTACGGAGACCAGGCCTAGGTGCCCCCCAAAGTTTCTGTGTGTGTCGCCCGACCCCCACCCCCATCCCTGGGCGGTCCAGAGGCCCCCCTCCAAGCTGTCCTTGCTTAGCACAGGCTGCCTACCATTCACCCTGGGCCTCCTTGAGCGCCCCCCCCACACACACACACACACCACCCACCCCTCCGGGTGTAGACTGGCACCAGAAAGGATGCATTCAAATCTGGGGGTGAGGAGAGGTGGGGAGGCGCAGAGTTGCCTGGGGAACAGCCCTGGAAACGCCCCAGCTGGTGACAGGCCACTAAAGGGGAAGGGAGGGGACAGACAGCCTATGGGGAGGCTGCAGGGGGTGTCCCTTCCAGGAGGCGGCCGCAACCCCCACTTCCTGCCCGGGCTGCTCCCGCCCTCCCCGGCCGCTGCGGGCTCCACTGAGTGCGGCTCACAGGGCTAGTAGCACGTGGGACCAAGCGAGCTCTGTCGAACCCAAGTCAGTGCCCCCCCCACCCCTTATTCCCCCTCCCCCAAGCTTGGCTCCCTCCCCAGACCTTGTGTTTAGATACCTAGGGCACTGTGGACAGTGGTGGTTACCTAGGGGAGAGGATAAGGGAAGGTGGCCCTCTGGGGTTGGGCAGCGGGCACAAGCATGGTGTTCATCTCCGAGGGGCCAGGAAGGAGGCCAGAGCCTGCGAGGGGGGTTCTAGCACACCTGGCTGGCCAGGTGTGTGTATGGAGTTGGGGGGCGGGGGCTGGCACCTGTTGCTGTGGGTGGGTGAGTGCAGGAGGCCCGGTGCTCCTGGTGGAGGCCTGTCCCTGGTCTCCTGCTGCTGGGGGCTTGAGGGGGTGGAGAGGCAGCCCTTGCCAGTTGGTATGGTGTGATTCTTAAACCCAGTCTCTGGGGGACTCTGATGCCCAGGGGCTACCTACAGAAATCTTCTTAGCAAAGTCGGGGGTGCCTTTATTCTCCACAAGTCCCACTGTGCCAGTGACCAAATATGGGGGAGGCTGGTGGTGAGTGTGTTCATGTATTTCATTACAAGGATAGAAGAGAAAGTGAGAGAGAGAGAGAGAGAGAGAGAGAGTTCTCCAGAGAAGGGCACTTTGCAAAGGAGCAAAAGGCAAGAGGAAAGAAGCAGGAGTGAAACCTCTCCCAGAGACCTATGGTCAGAAGACAGGATGACAACAGGTGTGCACTTGTCCACTTAAATTTTCAGAACAGGACCCAGGGATGGGGGGGGGACTAGGCAGAAAGTTCCAGAGGGTGCCTTGTACCCCACTTGCTACTTTTGTGCCAGCCCTAGGGATGAGGGTTACTGCATGGGAGTGGAATCCATAAGGGAATTCTCCAGCCACAGGGACTCCTGTGTGCTCCATACCACACACACACACACACACACACACACACACACACACACACACACACGGTGTGGAATGAGAAACGATTGATCACCAATTAGAGGAGGATGGAAGGCACTTCACAAAGGGTCAAGGACACAAGTTGACAGTGGAATGTTAACATCTTCACATGGGGTCTGGAGGTTAATTTTTTTGTTTTTGTGTCTATTTGATTGCTTTTTTTTTTTTAGCCTTCAGAAATGCATCTTCCATCCAAAAAATGCCTCAATGACTCAGTGAGACTATTAGAACCATCTTGAGTTGACAGCTTTTCTCAACTGGGATTTGGGCAGAGAAGCATGGACAAGGCCCTTGCTAAATGAAGTTCATATCTGGAGATGCTTTTCCTATTTTTTTTTGCTGCAAGTCTGTTTTCTGGGAAACTGACTTTGTGTCCAGGCTCAGGAAGTGGCCATAGGCAAGTGACCCTTGAAGGAAATTCAAGACTGATTTTATTTATTTATTTATTTTGTTTTGTTTATTTATTTAGAGGGCAGGGGTACAGAAGGGGAGTCCAGCCTTTTGACCACATCTTTACTCCTCCTGGATATCCCCAGCCCAGTCAAATCCTGTGCTGGAAATCCAGTTCTCATCAATAGCAGCGAACCCTCCTTGGCCTTTGAACTGCAGCAGCACCTCCAGGGCACTGCCTGTGGCTGAGAGGTGTCATTTCTGTCTGCTTGGAGCCCAGAGCTGAGAAAAATTAGTGTGGCTGCCCTGGACCTAGGCCAAGACCCAGCCACAGGCAGGTACTCAGACCATTCACCCAGAGATGGAGGCAGATGGATGCTGAGGCTTTGCTGTGCTCCTAGAACCCTCCAGGGCAAAGTCACAGCTCCATTCAATTCAGATGCAGACTTACAGATTCAATTCTGTTCAGAAGGGGAGACTCACTTTGAACCCTGGGCCACTTCCTGCTGGTTTAGCAAGCTACCTTCTGACTTGTTTCCCTGCCCCTTCTTGCTGAGTAATGCTCCCTCCCTCCCTCCCTCCCTCCCTCCTCCAAGGGACCACAGATTCTTTCTGAGAAAAACCAACATATGGGAACAGATCAGTGGCTCCCAGGAAAGGTTATGCTTGCATCTGGTCAGATTGTAAAAGGAGATTATTTTAAGAGGGAGGGTTTGCAAACAGTGTTTTTTGGTAAATTAAATGGTACTGCCCTGGAAGAAGGTACTTTGTTTCAATTGTGGAACATTTGCATTGGAGCTGGGCATCCCAGAAAGCAAAGCAGGATTAGCGCTTCTTGAGCTCAATGGGACTTTTAGCCTCACCTTAACCTTGCACCTTATAGCAAGAAGCAGGAGCAAGGATTTCTTCACAAACCCTCTATTAGTTTAAGGTATTTATTCTTCTGATTCAAAAACACTTAGTGTTTGTCTACTTCCATATTATTCCCCGCAGAAAAATAATACAGCTCTAGACCCTCTAAGACTTTCATGCAGTAATCTGCAGTGACATTGCAATGAATCACTAAACAGGATTTTAAAAATTATTTATTTTATTTTTTTAAATATTTATTTATTCCCTTTTGTTGCCCTTATTTTTTTTATTGTTGTGGTTATTATTGCCGTCATCACTGTTAGATAGGACAGAGAAAAATGGAGAGAGGAGGGGAAGACAGAGAGGGGGAGATAAAGACAGACACCTGCAGACCTGCTTCACCACCTGTGAAGCAACCCCCCTGCAGGTGGGGAGCCGGGGCTCAAACCGGGATCCTTACACTGGTCCTTGTACTTTGTGCCCCCGTGCGCTTAACCCACTGTGCTACTGCCCGACTCCTTGTTTTATTTTTAATTGCATTAATGGATAGAGTCAGAGAGAAATTGAAAGGGGAGGGAGAGGTAGAGAGGGAGAGAGACAAAGAGACACCCTGCAGTCCTGCTTCACTATTCTGTGAAGCTTTCCCCCTGCAGGTGGGGACTGGATTTCTAAATTACTGTGCTAGTTTCTAGAAATTTCTAGATGTTTTATTTATACCATTACATGGTGGAAAGTCCTGTTGTTTTTATTTTATTTTATTAAATTGACTATATGTCATAACACTATTTTGTTTAAAAAATGAGGAAATGATTTAATGCCAGAAACTACAATGTTTCTAAAATTTGTTCACAGCTGGAGAACCTCAAGCTGGTTTTCAGCGATGTTGATGGAGCCATTTCCCTTCAAGGATCAGTGTGTCTTGTGGGGACATCTTCATAACATAGAAGAAAAACTTTGTTCATTTGTTTATTTCTTTTTGAAATCTAGGGCTGGATAGTAGCTCTCCAAAGAGGACACTGTCACTTCCCCCCTCGGAGGACTTTTTTTTTTTTTTTGAGACCCCAGCCAGTGCATGGGAATAGCATACAGAAAGGAAACTTCTTGAGAGGTAATGTCGCTCCTTCTCTCTATGTCTCTGACCTACCTAAACAAAAGGAGGCAGGGTGCATGCAAATGGTGGAGTTTTGCAGGCTTAAAGCCCCAGCAAAAAGCTCAGCACTAAATAAATACCAATTAAAACATATCATTGGATTTAAACCAGATAGGCTATTTTATAAGCATGACTAAGATGCATCTGGTTTTCTTTGAACTGCAAAGATACTGTGTCATCAGGCATCACAAGAGTGATGGTAGTTGTTAGAAATACATCAGCCCGTTCACCCCAAGAATGTACTCTGCAGAATCAAATGTCAGTCCAACCTGAATCAGCCATGTCGACATGCAGGCTTGGGATGATGAGCCAACATTTTATGCCCTAAGGCAAATTCCCTCTTCCAGTTTCTCTATTGGCTGGATATTTCCAGAGTTACAGAGCCCCTCTCTCTCTCCATCTCTCTCTCCATCTCTCTCTCCCTCTCCACTTCTTTTTTATTATTAGTGATTTACTGATAATTAAACAACAAGATTACTGGATAGTAGGGGTTCCCACCACCATAGTGCCATATCCCACCCACCCTCTCCAATAGAAGTTTACCTGTTCTTTATCCTTCTGGGAATATGGACCAAAGAGCTTTATCAGCTACAGAAGGTGGGAGTTCTGGGTTCTGTAATTGCTTCTCCACTGGACCTGGGTGATGACAGGTGGATCCGTATCTCTGGCCTGTTTCTATCTTTCTCTACTGGGGCAGGACTTTGGGGAGGTGGGGTTCCAGGACACACTGGTGAGGTCCTCTGTCCAGAGAAGTCGGGCGTCTATTGACAAGAAGTCGGTACTATTGTTCAACTTCTGTCGGTCAGTGAGATCATTCCATATTCATCCTTCTCTTTCTGATTATCTCTCTCAACCATCTCGCCCAATGGTTTAGCAATAGGAAAAGCAACATTGTAACACATGCTTTCTAATTATTTTAGTTACTGGGTTTCTGTTAGAGGGAGCTCTCTGTCTCCTGTCAGTCTGAGGTTAAGATGAGGGTGGAGGACAGACTTGTAGTTATTTTCCTTGTGAAATAAGCTCTTTGTGCAAGTTTGCAGAACTCACTGCCACCCAGGGTTAGCCTCTGAGGGGAGATGAACCACTAAGATGACACCGGTCTTTTCCTGATGCTTTATATTGAATACTTTGAAAATGGAACAATGTTTACCTCTTATACAGGGACTTTCAGAACACAATATTCACTCAGCTTTCCTCAGAATATCCAGACTAACAATGATTGCCCATGCTGTTACACATTAAGTGATACCTGTGATCCAGTAGCCAAGTTGAATTTTGGGGAAAAAATATGAACTGAATAGCTATTAATCCACAATCCACCAATCTGTGCTAAAAATTGTTAAAACTGTTTTTCCCTCTGGTTACTATTGAATTGACAGTAGCTTAGAAAGATAACATCATCATTTTTTATTCTTTTTTTTAATTTGTAAACACTAACTGAATTAATAGCTATTCATCTATAAACTGAAATAACTTTCTGTTTTCTTCCAGAACCTGGGCCTCACACAGAACTTACTTTGCCCCTCCAGTCTGTGTGTTTACTCAGATAAAAAGACCAGAGTGAAGGAAAAAACTAGCACTGCCATGAAATGCCAGAGGGGTTCGAAAGTGGGCTTTGTGCATGGCAAGATACGGTCCCTGCCTGCTGGCTTCCTAAGGGAACAATCATTGATCAGTCACCTGAAATGCACCTGTGTGGTGTGTCTGACTACTGCCTATATACTGAGTATTTCACCATTGCAGGACTGGCCTTCAGTTCAAGAGGGAGCCTAAGGGTCAGTTCTCTCCTAGGAGATGTTGGGTCCACTGACAGGTGTCTTTTAGAAGAATCACATATGATTCTGTGGTTAAGAGTGCAAACTTTTTAAAAAGTATTTATTTATTTTTCCCATTTGGTTGCCCTTGTTGTGGTTGTTATTGTTATAGCCGTTGTTGTTGGATAGGACAGAGAGAAATGGAGAGAGGAGGGGAAGACAGAGGGGGAGAGAAAGACAGACACCTGCACACCTGCTTCACCGCCTGTGAAGTGACTCCTCTGCAGGTGGGGAGCCAGGGGCTCGAACCAGGATCCTTATACTGGTCCTTGAGCTTTGCGCTTTTTTGCTTTGCCTCTAGGGTTATTTATTGCTGGGGATCAGTGCCAGCACTATGAATCCTCTGCTCCTAGTGGCCATTTATTTCATTTTACTGGACAACTGTACAGAATGAGAAGAATTGAGAGGAAGGGAAGGCGAACAGGTAGAGAGAAAGATAGCCACTGGCAAATCTACTGTGCAGCTTGTGAAGGGCTCTTTTTTTTTTTTATTTCCTCCAGGGTTATTGCTGGGCTCGGTGCCTGCACCATGAATCCACCGCTCCTGGAGGCCATTTTTTCCCTTTTTTGTTGCCCTAGTTGTTGCAGCCTGGTTGCGGTCATTATTGCCATTGTTGACGTTGCTTTGTTGTTGGATAGGACAGAGAGAAATGAGAGAGGAGGGGAAGACAGAGAGAGAGGGGAGAGAAAGACAGACACCTGCAGAACTACTTCACCGCCCGTGAAGCGACTCCCCTGCAGGTGGGGAGCCGGGGCTCGAACCGGGATCCTTACGCCGGTCCCTACGCTTTGCGCCACATGCGCTTAACCCACTGCGCCACCGCCCGACTCCCTGAAGGGCTCTTTTTGCAGCTGGGGAGCCAGGAGCTAGAACTGGATCCTTGCACTTAGTACTATATGCACTTAACCAGGTGTGCCACTGCCCAGCCCTTGGGTTCCTGTGTTCCAGGTCTGGTTAGGTTGGTGAATGGTGCTTCTTAATGTGCTTTTCAATCTTCCCACATAACTTTAATAATCTTTGACAGATGACTGGATAAAAAATTTATGGGACATACACTCAACAGAATATGATGCAGCAATAAACAGGGGTGAGATTGTGTCCTTTGGGATAAAATGGATGGAATTAGAGAAGATGATGCTCAGTGAAGCCAGTCAGGAGTCTAAGGACAAGTACAGAGTGGTTTCGCTCAAATGTGGAATCCAGCGAACTGAATATAGGAGTGTGAAAAAAACAAAATGTCTACCTATTTCCAAGACTGTAGAAGAGCGTGTGGTCTCTTTGAGATTGGGGCTGGGGGCACAGACCTTTGGTGATAGGAGTAGTGGATAAAAATAAAAAGGTGCTTCCAGGAGACACTGGTCATGGATCCTTTCAAGAAAAGGGTACTTTATAAAGTATAATTCAATTTTTAAATAAAAACTTTAAAAAAGTATAATTCAATACACACCAACAATTTTCTCTAAAAAACAAACAAACAAATAACAACAACAAAATAACTCTTCTGACTGTTTCCTTGGTGCTACCTTAAAACTCTTCCTTTTAGCTAACTGGGGTTTTGACCTCCGAACTTTCAGGGCTTCTCCAGTCATCACCACATCATCCACGGAGGGTAATTACTGGTGAATGTAAACTCAACTTAGTTAGCGATGGCTAAGACTAATATGTGAATGCTGGGTGCAGGTCCGCGTAACTTTTTAAATCCTGCAACTATGTGTAACCATAGCATAACCCAAGTATAAGTCCCTTTAATGATCTGGACACTGAAACAAACCAACATTTGCTTATTAAGAGTAACTCTGGATGGTAAGGTCAAGTAACACTTGTATCCTACTTTTAAAAGAATTTCAAAGAGGTTAGCATGCTTTAATCTGAATGTAAGCATCGTCTATTTTTACTGTCTAGCCTTACTTTTATGTATCTGTTATTAATATTTGTTTTGTTGTATTGAAGTGATGTTTATTTTTTTTGTCATCCCCAGGCTTTTACCACTCTACTTGACATCTTCAGATAGAAGCAGAAAGAGACAGAGACAGAGAGACCATAACACTGACACCATGGCAACCCCAATGCCTTGAGGATGGGACTTAAACTTGAACAGCACCTTTTCTTAGTGAGCTCTTTTGCCAACTCAAGACTTATATTTTCATACTGCAAAAGCCAGACATTCTCACTAGGGCAGGGTTTGAGAACCAAGTTAATATCTGAATTAGCATCAAGAGAAGAGTAAGTTAAAATTGTTTCGATTTATAATTGTAAAACACAACAGAGCTTTCTGGGTCTGAAGATCACAAACAAAAGATGCTTTTGAGTCATGTATTTTATTAAGTTCATTTCTGCATAATCTTTGCCCTCTTAAAAATCTGGTTTGGGTCATAATTAGTCAGTGTTCTCTAATGTTAGCTGCCCTTTGAATCCAAATGAATAATTGATAACTCACTACAATATCCACCATCCTCAACTGTTTAGACACTCTGGGAAGGATGTACAGCATTTAGCATGTCATTTGCACTAAAATAATAGCTTTACACCTTTTTTTTAAATCTAATGACACCAGTAGATGAGTTGCTTAGGGTTTATTTATCTACCCCCACTGTGTATCTGAGTGGACCATCTTTGTCCTATCTCATCTTTTTTTTTTAATAAACATTTATTTATTTTGTATAGAACAGAGAAAAATTGAGAAGGGAAGGAGGATACAGAGGGAGAGAGAAAGAGACACACCTGCAGACCTGCTAGACTGCTTGTGAAGCCTTCCCCCTGTAGGTGGGGAGGGAGGGCCTTGGACTCTAGTCCTTGCTTATGGGTATGAGTGCTCTCAACCAGGTCCACCACTGGCCACCAGCCATCCTATGTTACGGTATCCCTGGATACCTAAAAGAACATGAAGCTGAAAGAAGTGCTGTGCTTTTTTGAAATGAAACTTTATGATTTGTAGTATGTGTGATGAATTCTAGATCTTCAAAGCCATGAGAAAAAGGAATGTGAAAGTCTGCCAAAGTCCTGATGTTTTCTATTTTTTTGCTACTGATTCATGCCCAGCAAAATGTCTGCATAGATGTTGATGAATACAGGACTAACACACATGGAGCAAAACATCCAAATAGCAACTAAAGAAAAATATCCTGTATAAGTACCGCGCGCTAACCGATTGCGCCACTGGAGCTCTAGAATAGCATATCCTAAAGTCTTACTGGAATAAACCAGGTCTACCTGTAGACTACTCACAGGAGACAAGGGGAGAGCAGGTAAGTAGGACACAGGTACAGGCCCCTGCTCCCAACCTGTAGGTGGGAAGCTTCATAAAAGCAGTGAAGCAGGTCTACACATACCTATCTTTCTCTCTCCCTTTCTATCTCCTCCACCTTTCTCAGTTTCTCTCTGTCCTATCCAAAATTGGAAAAACAAACAACAACAACAACAACAAAAGGCCTCCAGAGAGGTGGCTTTGTAGTGCCAACACCGAGCCCCAGCAATAATCCTAGAGGCAAAAAGGGAAAAAAAATAGTTTTTATTTACCCAAGCTACATCACAATCATAGGTCCTGTTAATGGACATGACAGCTGCCTAATACATTTTCAATAGTATTTAAAATAAATTGTGTAGAAATGAACATCATTGGAGCCAGGAACGTCTTGGAAGAACGTCAGATATGTCAATTTGTGACCTGAGTATTCTTGGTCTGTGTGACTTAACACTGCTGGGCAGGAATAACACTGCTGGCTTTCTTAACACAATAAGGGGGGTTACTTATTTTTGTGCCTGGCTGATAGAAGCAATTCCATGTTGGTCATCATTTCTCCTTTGGCTAACTCTGCTTCTGTTTCTATCCGTATTAGTCATCACGCCAGGCCCCCCTGCATTGCTTGAAGCTGTGGTCTATTTACATAATCACTGTTTTGCCTGAGACCTGCCCTGCCTGCAGGGTATTGGTTTAAACCCAACACGCTCTTTTCCTTTTCTCCACCCACTCTCCTACCCACTTCCTTTTTCCAGCCTGCCACTTCCGTCTCAGAAGGTATAAAGGCAGATTCTTTTCTAATCAACAAACATTGAATTGCGTTCCCGCTCAGCCATGAGCTCCTGGTCGTCTCTCTCCCGCCCGAGAAGCTAGCCCGGCAATTCCAAACAAACCTAAAAATGTGGATAATATTGATGTCTATGCTTATACCTTTAAATGTATTTATACCGATTTCCCCATATCACTCTAGCAGTCACCGGCCTGTGTTCAATGTAATAATGCTGGCAGGTGTTTGTAACAAGAAAGTTGGGCCTGTGTCACAGCAAAGGTCAATAACCAGGGCGAATTGATTCTTTAGGAGAAAAGAAGAATATGTCCTGGCTTAAGGGAACAGGCTTGCAATAGAAATGGAATGGACTGGGTATTGTGTGATGGGGTGAGCTGAGAGGGGTCTGTGATAAGACCATTACATCTGCCATGCCTGGGTCTGGATGTTTCTGCCAATATGACTTGACTGGGAAAAGTGTAGGTTTCCTGCAGCACTACTTCACTGCTCATTAAGCTTTCCCTTGGGTCCTTGTCCATGGTGATGTGAGTGCTCTACCGGTGTGTCCCTGCCTGGCCTCTTTGCATTGGGGCTTCCTGTTCTATTTCTCTGTCTCTTTTTCTGTCTCTCCCTCTTTCTCTCCCTTTTTCTCTCTGTCTCTCTCTCTCTCTCACACACACACACAGGTGTCTTATACTTTAGTATTTTCCCACTTGGCTTAGATTTGACATGCCTGATATTCTTAACAGAAGACTAAGGAATGTAGGAATTAAGGAATGAAAGATCTTACTGGAACTTTTACAGCCACTAAAAAATCACACTCAGAATTTTTGAGAGTCCCCTCTTTGCCTTGGGTTATGAGTTAGGGGTAGTGAAATCATGGTTTCACGGCCACCAACTGTTGCCTAACGGAGCACATATACATATAAAACTCTTGAGGCCTTTTTTTCTGTTTCTTATCTTTTTTTTTTAGAATTTACTTATTTATTAATGAGAAAGGTAGAAGGAGAGAGAAAGAACCAGACATCACTCTGGTACATGTGCTGCAGGGGATTGAACTCAGGACCTCATGCCTGAGAATCCAGTGTTTCACCCCTGTACCACCTCTTGGACCAGAAGACCTTTTTTCCTTCTGGCTTAACTTCTAATATATTATGGCTTCATTTTAATATGAACTTGACCTGATGGTAAAGTTCCAGAGACTATATCCTAGAATGAACATTTATTTTGAATTATTTTTAAGAGTATTTTGCTATCTGTAAATGTTGAAGAAGAATCTACTTTCTGAACCAGTAAACCAGTAAGCTCTGATGCCTTTGTTTATTCTAAATTATTCTGCAAAAAATGAAAATGCCCATCTTTAGCTGTGTGCTCCCTAACTGTACTTTCTAACATACAGCTAAAAAAAAAAAAAAAAAGGTGGATTTTCCCAGGAAAACTCCTTATCCAATTTTTATCCTACTGTGTGTGTTTTCTATTTTTATGGTAATGTGGGTGAAAGGAGGAAATAACACCTGGCATCCTCTCTGCCTCCACTACTGGCAAGTTCTGCACTGAATTTTCAGTTCCCATCCACTCTCTCCATGAAACACTTCAGACCTTCCATATTGGTTCCAGAGCAAAACCAATGACCCTGTTTGATCTCTTCCCTACAGCTGCACCTCCTGAGTTCTAGGTAGTAAAGTAATTTTTCTGCTCCAGTTATTTACTGCTGTGTGATAAGCTGCTTTAAGAGAGTGGAAATGAACCCCTGTAATTTTTTTTTTCTTCTTTCATATGTGATTCAGATGAGATGCCTACAGTGGAAATTCTCCTTGGAGGATCCTTTGCTCATGATGGATGGGCGTTTCCTACTTTTCCTCCTCCCCTCCTTTTTTTAAATATTTTAATCTTTATTTAGTGGATAGAGACAGCCAGAAATCAAGAGGGAAGGGGCTGATAGAGAAACAGAGAGACACCCGCAGCCCTGCTTCACCCCTCGCAAAGCTTTCCCCCTGCAGGTGGGGACCGGGGGAATCAAACCTGGGTTCTTGTGCATTGTAACATGTGCATTCAACCAGGTGCACCACCACCCGCCCCCCCCCTTTATTTATTGGATAGAGACAGAAAGAAATTGAAAGGTAGAGAGCAGAGAGAGACTGCTGTACCACTTCACTGCTTGTTAAGCTTCCCCTCTACCAGGTGTGTCACTGCCTGGCCTCCATGCATTGGGGTTCTGTGTTCTATTTCTCTCTCTCTCTCTCTCTCTCTCACACACACACACACACACACACACACACACACACACACACACACACGATGATGTATTACGCTCTAGTATTTTCCCACTTGGCTTGAACTTGCCATGCCTGATAGTCTTTTTTTTTTCCCCCACTTCACACAAATGTATTTCTGAGGTACAAATCTGGCATAGCCTCCTGGAAGATGATGCCTCCGATAGCACAGAGAGCATCCCGGTGAAAGCCTATAGAACAAACTGGGGGTCTGGTGGTGGTGCAGTGGGTTAAACGCACGTGGCACAAAGCAAGGACCAGCCTAAGGATCCCGGTTCAGCCCCTGGCTCCCCACCTGCAGGGGAGTCACTTCACAGGTGGTGAAGCAGGTCTGCAGGTGCTGGGTAGCCTGAGCTAGTGCTCTCTGGGTTGGAGAGAACTCAACTGGAGTCGATCTAGGCTGCTGCATGGGAGAGGGAACTCGTGCTGCACTAACTTCGCAGGAGATAGACTCTGGAACTCTCGGAGATGGAAAGCAATTTCTAAGTGTCTTTAATCAGAAGAGCAGCTGTTTTTATACTCTCCAAGTAGGGTGGAAACAGGATGTGACATAGAGAGGGTGGAGCGAAAAGTGACTGGTGGAAGATCAGGGTGTGACAAGGAGAGGGGGCGGAGCAGGTGAGAATTCTACCACTGAACCACCAATGCCCTGAAGGGAAGGTGGTGCTTTATGTAAATGTAAAAGTGATTTATGTAAATAGACTGCAGCTTTGAGTGGGATCAAACCAATCCCTATACAGGCATACCGGTGCTTGGTTAAGCAGAAGCCAGGGGGAGCTGGCAAACTACCCAACATGCAGGTGTCTGTCTTTCTCTCCCCATCTCTGTCTTCCCCTCCTCTCTCCATTGCTCTCTGTCCTGTCCAACAAGGAACATCAACAATAACAATAATAACCACAACAAGGCTACAACAACAAGGACAACAAAAGGGGGGGAAATGGCCTCCAAGAACAGTGGATTCATGGTGCAGGCACTGAGCCCCAGCAATAACCCTGGAGGCAAAAAAAAAAAAAACTGCTGCCAAGTGCCATCACTATAGCCAGGTGCCTGTGGAACATCATCTGAGACCGTCCAGCCCTGACTGGGCCAGCAAGTGACCTCTGCTGAATGTGTGATTCAGGTAAGATCCACAGAAAAACATTCTATTCTGAGCCCAGTTCAAAATGCTGAGTCTTGCTGAAAATCAAGGATGATTAAATAAATGGACTCTTGTTTTAAGTCACCAAGTTCTGAGTTTGTTTATTTTAAAAGGATAGCTCACTGACACAAGAATACAGCCAAGATATTAGTTGTAATAATGATTGTTATTGAAATGCCAAAGGAAGATTAGTGAGTGCATTGAAATGGTCAAGTTGAAATGCTTTTTCAAAACTCATCAAAAATAAAAGCTAATAGATTTGCAGGACAGATATGTAACTACACACACTCACACTTCAGAATTAAAGAGGGATAAAATGAAAACAAAGAATGTAAGAAGTAGGCTGGGAAGATTGCATAATAGTTAAGGAAAAAGACTCTCATACCTGAGGTCTAAAGTCCCAGGTTCAGTCCCCAGCACCACCAGAAGCCAGAGCTGAGCAGGGCTCTGGTAGCTTTATGTATCTTCTCTTTGTATCTCTCTCATTAAAAATAATGAAAATGTTTTTTAAAATGTGAGAAGTATTCCTAACTATTCTGAACATAATTTAATGTTAGGAATTCCTCAGTCTAGAAAGCATTTATGAGTACTGAACAGACTACTTGGAGAAGAAAAATAAGCAATTAGAATTACAGTACAATTTTTTTTCCTTTAAGATTATCATGGGGCTCTATGCCAGTGCTATGAATCCACTGCTCCTGGTGGCCATTCCCCCCCCACACTTTATTGGATAAGACAAAGTGGAATTGAGAGAGGAAAGGGAGAGAGAAAGACAGACACCTGCAGACCTGCTTCACCACCTGTGAAGTGACTCCCCTCCCACCCCCATAGGTGGAGAGCCAGGGGCTCAAACGTGGAAACATGGGTCCTTGTGTTTAGACACAGCACTATTTTATATTAGTGAATATAAAAAAGCAAGTTCTAATGTGGTGCAAAGCGCAAGGACCGGTGTAAGGATCCCAGTTCAAGCCCCCGGCTCCCCACCTGCAGGGGAGTTGCTTCACGGGCGGTGAAGCAGGTCTGCAGGTGTCTGTCTTTCTCTCCCCATCTCTGTCTTCCCCTCCTCTCTCCACTTCTCTCTGTTTTACCGAACAACAATGATATCAATAATAAATATAACATCAATAAAAAACAAGGACAACAAAAGGGAAAATAAATATTAAAAAAACTTTTTTAAAAAAAAAGCAAGCTTTAAAGGATAATAAATAAGGGGAAAAACAGAAATGCATAGGAGCTTAGGTAACCTCAGGAAGGAATGATATTGAAGGCAGTCTTCTGAAAAGTAACAAGCCAAAGAAAATTTGAGCTTTGTTGTCTATAGTAAAAAGTATTTTGAAACTCAATTTACATATATTATACAATCGCTTAAGTACAAGAACAAAAAGAGAATTTTCGTGTAGTTAATTATAGGCATTAACTGTAACTTTCTACTCTGGAGCAAATAAATGCCTTAACAATGATACTTCAGTGGGGAAGCAATTACAGAAGCCAGACCTTCCACCTTCTGCATCCCACAATGACCTTGGGTCCATACTCCCAGAGGGATAGAGAATAGGAAAGCTGTCAGGGGAGGGCATGGGATACGGAGTTCTGGTGGTGGGAACTGTGTGGAGTTGTACCCCTCTTATCCTATGGTTTAGTCCTATGGTTTTGTCAGTGTTTCTTTTATAAATAAAAAAAAAAGTGATACTTGCTCTTGAAATCTCATCTCCCTTTGTTGATTCTCCATTAGTTAGTAGGCTCAAGGTTTTAACTGGGAAAGTCCTGTCTCTTTGCATCTGAAGCGATTATCACAAAACTTGATAAGGAATCTCCAGGCTTGTAAGGATCAGATTCTCTCACTGAATGCTAGTTCTTCTTTTACCTGTTTCCAGAGGACAATGTCCTCATCCCCTAGTCTCCCTGTACTTGCTTCCAGTATCATCGCCAATTCATTAAACTCTGAGTCGTCCCCCCAACCCCCTATGCAAATATATTTCTTGAGGAAATGTGTCATCATGACAATCACATGTGTGAGTTAAGCTTTGTCTTTTGGAGTTTCTCCCAAATTATTACTATAGATGTTAGAGTCCTTGAAGGAAGAACAAAGCCCTTACACAAAACCTCTTCAAGACTGTTTCCCTTGGCAAAGGGATTCTACGTTGAACAAAGACTGTGTCTCCAAGGGAGTGAGGACAAACTGACTCATGAAGGAGCAATATGCCCAACTTAAATAACACTCCTCACAAGCCAACAGGACTTGTCCTCACAGCTGAGGCCATCTTAACTATGGCGGAAGACTAATAGTACACATTAATCTATTTTTAAATGAAAGAGCTCATTCTCCTCAGATAAGACATATGAATGAAATAAACAATCATTCAGTACATGAAAATAGATTTACTAGAAGACAGAAAAAATATATTTTTGGTTTATTGTCTACGCTTACCTAGAATTTTATTTCAAGTACTTTCCTACCCATTCTTTTGAGATGGAGAATGTGCCTTTCCTTATAAAAATCTATAGATGATTTTAAAGATGGAAAGCACTGTTCTCATTACCCTGAGAAATAAAGACTTGTTTTATGATGTACTCTTAGTATATACCTTTGACTCATATTCTTGTATTTTAAGCATACAACCCAGGATTCATAACTACATACATATGGAGAGAGGTGCTTGAAAAGGAAAAAAAACTGCTCTTCTAGAATACAAAATTTGAAATTTAAGCCCATCAGTGGAAGCTGAAGTTGGAAAAAAAAAAATTAAAGATGGAGGGAAGAATTTTTTAAACCTGTTAAATTTTCACTTTGCTTAAACAGTATAAAATTATAAAAATATATTGCTCTACTTCTGCCTCAGATATATAAGAGTCATCAACAAATGTACTAAATTCTCTGGCCAAAGATTCTGGTTAAGGATGAACATGTAAAAAATACAATAAGTGATAAAGGGACCCTGTTTCTGTCAAGGGTCTATACAGAGTCCATTGACCCAGGAATCTCCATACAGTAGGACTCAAATGGATGCCACATCTTGCCTTCACTAATATGGCCAAATGACTACTTGAATACTGTTGAGCCCACCTGACCACGCAGTAATGAAAATTCATAGCAACCAACAATATGTCTCTATTACCTAGAATAATATGAACGTGCTAGGAGAGAAACAGGCTTCTGTTCAGCTTGGGGCAGCTTCCAAAATGGAAGAGATGAGGTTGAGGATGAGGAAGTGCCTTGGGAAAGCAGTTAACAAAGAGAAAAGCAAAGCAGAAACAAATTAGGCCCAATCGTTTGAGCTTTTGGATTCATTCATGCTTAAAGTACTGCTCCTGGGTTTTTCACAACCATGAGTCAATCAATTCAGTTTTGCAAAAGCAGATTGCATTGATTTATGGGCATTTTCACAGGAAAAGAGTCGTAATCGATTTAACACCAATTGAAAGTAATTCTCTTTCATGAAACCTTGCTCAATGGGCTGGGTTGCAGGCATCATAGCACACAGACCACGATCTTTAGACTTTTTTTCCACCAGGATGGGAAGCTGAGAATGGAAAATGCAGATCACCATTGGACCATGTGTTCACCCCACTTACAACAAATCCAGATTCTCTGTAGTTTAATTGGTGGTGCTGAATGATTTGATTTGATTTGTTTCATAAGATAATTGCTAGATAGATAGATGATGGATGGATAGATAGATAGATAGATAGATAGATGAATGGATTGATGGATAAATTACAGATAGATGATAGATGATGGGTGGATAGATAGGTAGATAGGTAGGTAGGTAGGTAGATAGATAGATGATGGATGGATTGATGGATAAATGATAGATTGACAGATAGATGATGGATGATGGATGGATGGATAGATGATCGATAATAGATGATGGGTGGATGGATAGATGATGAATAGATTGATGCCTAAATGATAGATAAATAAATAGATAATGGGTGAATAGATAGATAGATTATGGATAAATAGATGATAGATAATAGATAGATGATGAATGGATAGATAGATGATGGATGGATTGGTAGGTAAATGATATAAATAGATAGATGATGGATTGATGGATAAGTAGATGATAGATTGATGGATAAATTAGATAGATAGATAGGTGGATGATGGATGGATAAATGATAGATAGATAGGTAGATAATGGATGGATGGATGGATAAATTATAGAGGATAGATGATAGATAGATAGATAGATAGATAGATAGATGAATATAGATGAACAGAGAGTTGCATATGGGGTGAGAGAGAGAAGAGCCAGAGAGCATCCATCATTCCACTATCCTTAGCACTGGGGAATAAACTGGAGTCTTGAGCATACAGATTGTGTGCTTTACCAGCTGAGCAATTTCTTCAGTTAATGAACTGATTTTGGCTGCTGATATATATCAAATGAAATAGCTATTAAATTAAAATTAAATGTATTTATATACTTATGTATATATTATTAGCTAAGTGTGTGTATATATACAAGGAAAGCTAGCCTTCTGACACAATGTTTAGTGCACAGTAAAATGTGAGTGCACACTGCTTTCAGTAGAGCTCTAGAAATGTTTCATCTTGCATCAGTTATCCCAGGATTCTGCTCTCAGTGTCTTTACAGCAATTAAATTATGCAGTAATTCTCCTTCTCTGGAGGGTTTATTGCAACCCTGCAATTCCTTCAAGATTCACTTGGCAGGGTTTGATTTTTTTTTCTTTTTCCATCTATTTGTTGGGGGTGGATAATGGCTTCCACTACAGTTGTGTACACAAGGGGTCCAACTGTGTGCTAAGTATGTGCATACCACTCCCATACCCAGTGTAAATCCTCCTTCACCATCATCCACCACGTCCCCAGTCCTTCCCCACTCTCCTTGTCCCCTCATCCAGAGAGTCATTTGCTTTGGTGCAGTGCACTACACCCACTCCAAGTTTCACCCTGTGTTCTTCCCTTCTTTTCTTGTTAAGTTCCTCTTACAAATGAGTCATGCTCTTTCTGGCTCATCTCACTTAAGATAACAACACTCCTTCAAAACACATCCAAGATGAAGGAGATAACTTCATCATTTTTAACAGCGAAGTAATTATGAATGCTTTCACTGAATAAGTGAATATTCATTGACTAAACAAAAACCATTGTTTAGTCAATGAATATTCACACAAATTTAGTCACACAAATTGATGATTAAACAAATAAGCAGAATATTGACATGAGGATAAAATATGTTAGAGAAAATGTTTATCTCTTGGAATAGCCGATTCCTAGAACTGTTGTTGAGTTAAATATTTTATTTTTTAAAAAATATTTTAATTTATTTATTATTGGGTAGAGACAGAGAGAAATTAAAAGGGGAGGGGGTAATAGAGAAGGAGAGAGGCAGAGAGACACCTGCAGCCCTGCTTCACCACTAATGAAGTGTTCCCCCTACAGGTGGGGACCAGGGGCTTGTACCTGGGTCCTTGCACACTTTAATGTGAGCATTTAACCAGGTGTGTCACTGCATGGCCCTTTGAATTAAATATTTTAAAATTGATAAAGTGTCATTTTCCTGTTATTGGTTATGATGCCCGTGTTTTTCAATCATACAGAAGCAGCAATTGTAGCATTTATAGACATAATATATTTTAACTCACTAGTATACATTTATCTATTTGTGGCTGATTTAGCAATTGTTAGGAGTACACTTCTCTGTAATGTATATGTGTCAACTCATATAAAAATGAAAATTTTGTGGGTAGGGAAAAGGCATAATGGTTACAGAGACTCTCAAGCCTGATACTCCCAAGGCCTTAGGTTTGATTCCCTGCTTCACCTTAGCCCAGAGCTAAGCAGTGCTCTGGCTAGGGGTATGGGTGGAGGGCAGTAAATAAATTAATACAAAGAAAACTTTGTGAGATGTAAGCATTTTATTACCTTTTGCTAGTCAAAATAAAAAAAATAACACAAACAAAATGTGTATACAGTGTGAATTTATACCCAGAAATGAATACAAATAAATATAGACAGTTTTGCTGCATAGTCTTCTATTTATTTATTTTTTAATTACTCTATTGGGGAATTAATGTTTTAAGTTCAACAGTAAATACAATAGTCTGTACATGCAGAACGTTTCCAGTTTTCCATAGAACCATACAACCCTTACTAGGTCCTCTGTCATTCTTTTTGGACCTGTATTCTCCCCCTCCGCCCACCCCAGAGCCTTTTACTTTGGAGTCTTCTATTAAAAACATGTTGCCTTTCCACTATGTGATCAGTTACTTCACTGAATAAAGAAATGAAGCACAGGGCTTGGCATGGATAAGCAAATTAATGACATGAAAATAAAATGGAAGTCTCAAAGAAAGTGTTTACCTCTTGTTAGAACCAACACTGAGAACTGTCAGTGGGCTGCCTAGCCTTAATTTTAGGACTGAATCCTAAGCCTGGAAAATTAATTTGATCTAAATGTTCTATAAATGAATAGGGAAGCTACTTTTCTGTTTGCTTATAATAAGATATGAAACATCACCTCAGCCTCTTAACTGATTGTTAATGAATATGTACTTTCTTTTATAGGAAAACCTGATAGGGACACACCCATAACTTTTGTTATGAAATCTGTCTGTTTAAACACAAATTATTGCAGTTTTAAGTATTCTTATAGTAAGATGTGTTGTTCTTATTGTTTGTTTGTTTATTTATTTTTTTGGAGCACTGCTTGGCTCTGGATTATGGTGGTATAGGGGACTGAACCTGGGATTTCAAAGACTCAGGCATGAGAGTTTCTTTGCATAACAAGTATGCTGTCTCCCATACTGCATAGTAAGGAATACTTTCTGGGACTGTGTAAGAATTCCTGGTCAGAGGCCAGGTGGTGGCACACCTAGTTGAGCGCATGTATTACAATGCACAAAGACCCGGGTTCAAGTCCCGGGTCCCCACCTGCAGGGTAGGAAGCTTTGCGAGTGGTGAAGCAGGGTTACAGGTGTCTCTCTGTCTCTCTCCCTCTCTATCACCCCCTTCCCTCTTGATTTCTGTCTGTCTCTATCCAATAAATAAAGATTTAAAAAGATAAAGAAAGGGAGTCCGGCGGTAGCGCAGTGAGTTAAGTGCACATGGTGCAAAGCGCAAGGAACAGCTAATGATCCCGGTTCGAGCCTCCGGGCTCCCCAGCTCCAGGGGAGTCCCTTCAACAGGCAGTGAAGTAGGTCTGCAGGGGTCTATCTTTCTTTCCTCCTCTCTGTCTTTCCCTCCTCTCTCCATTTCTCTCTGTCCTATCCAACAAGGACAACAACAATAATAACTACAACAACAATAAAACAAGGGCAACAAAAGGTAATAAATATTTAAAAAAAAAAACAAAAAAGGAAAAGGAAAAGAAAAAGAAAAAGAATTCCTTGTCCACTTCGACCATGGAGAAATAACTTCCAGGTCAAACTTAATTCCCTCCCTGTGGCATATATAGATACCGTGCCCTAACCCCTAGTGATAAAGCTGGTGGCAAAGAGAAAGGGCTGAACTCATTGTACTAAAGATGTCAGTGGGAAACATATTGGCTGAAACTGACTTTGAGACCATCAGGCTGCTGAAATTAACTTCAGAATGTTCAGTAAGTGAATAACAAATGCTATCCTGGCCTAAGCTGTTTTATACTTGAGCAAAATGCATAACAGTTTTCCACTGCATGCTCAATTTACAGTCTAATTACAGTTTTTAAATCTGTGTCTTAATTAGCCTGTATCAAAATTCATTATTTGAAGTGAACTGATAACATTTCGGGCCTTAAAGAAGTTTCTGAAGACATGCACAGAAAAAAAAAAACAAATAAGTAAGAGGAGACAATGTAAAAATAAACTATCTGATACATGATTTGAAGGCATTAATGCCAAAAGTTATCATCCTTCTTTCCATTACCCCTCCCTTTTTTTTTCTTCTTCTCAAAATCAGTTTCAAGAATGATCAAATTGTAAGCATATTGTAGTGAATAAAGTCATGGTTTCAAGTGAATTTTTTACAGAGACTCACTGGACCTGGAAACAGGTGTCTGGAGACCAGAGCAGGTGGAGGAGGAGGAGGAGGAGGAGGCAGAGCCAGGCAGGGCTATAACAGGATTTCAGCATTCACATGGAGACACTCAAGAGAAACAGAGCTGAGGTGCAAACAGGCACTCCCTTCCTCTCTCCTTTCCTGTAGCTTCATTCTCGAAATAGATGTTGATTGCTGTGACATCAGGCCTCCTTGTTTTATCATTCACGATTGCTTGTTTTATTCACTCAGGATACTACACCCAGCCAAAGCCGCAGCATGTGAAGAGGGACGTATAAACGGCGTCTCATCTATTTTGTCGTTTTCTTATTACTATTTCACCCGTGGAATGTATAATTTTCAGAAGGTGAATGATAGGAGTACTTCGTTCTAGGAGAGGTAGAGAAATTCAGCCATGGAAACAGAGAATGTGATGGCTCAAGCTCTCATTTATAAATTCCCCCTTCTGCTATTAATTCATGCAAAGAATAACTTGGATCACGCAAACTTTGAAACAATGGTAACAACAGGCTATTTTAGAAACTTGACATGAGAGAAATACAGGAGCTAAGTGGCTGCTTTGATTCCAAGTTATTTCTTGGCCATATGTTGTTGAGAAAAGCAAATCTAAGGGAAACTAAGACCTCATTTGCTGTTGTTGTTGGAAACTTGGTATAGGATTAGATAATTCTTAACTTGAAAGATCTGGTGGTATTGGACTTGACTGAGGATTAAAAAGGCCATATGAGCTTCTCTTATAAAAATAAACTTAATTTTACTCAAGTAACACATGAATACAAGAAGAAGAATTATCGGGAGTCGGGCTGTAGTGCAGCGGGCTAAGCGCAGGTGGCGCAAAGCACAAGGACCGGCATAAGGATCCCGGTTCGAACCCCAGCTCCCCACCTGCAGGGGAGTCGCTTCACAGGCGGTGAAGCAGGTCTGCAGGTGTCTGTCTTTCTCTCCTCCTCTCTGCCTTCCCCTCCTCTCTCCATTTCTCTCTGTCCTACCCAACAACGACGACAACAACAATAACTACAACAATAAAACAACAAGGGCAACAAAAGGGAATAAATAAATAAAATAAATATTAAAAAAGAATAAGAATTATCATGACTTTCAGTATTAAAAAAAAAGGATTACTCAGTGGGGGGCTGGGTGGTGTGGAATACCTGCTTGAACACACATATTATAATCCATAAGGACCTAGGTACAAACCCCCAACTCCTACCTGCAGGGGGAAAGCTTTAGAAGGAAGCAGGGTGTCTCTCTTCCCTCTTCTCCCATTCTCCACCTTCCTCTAAATTTCTGATGGTCTCTATCCAATAAATAAATAAAGAGAATAAAAAAGGACTACTCGTGTTATTTTGTTTTTAGCTTCTTCTCTTGGTGATGCGATATTAACATATTTGAGAGAAAGAATGATTGTATTTCATTTTTTTTTTCCTCCAGGGTGATTGCTCGGCTCAGTGCCTGCACCATGAATCCACCGCTCCTGGAAGCCATTTTTCCCCCTTTTGTTGCCCTTGTTGTTATATCCTCGTTGTGGTTATTATTATTGCCATTATTGATGTTGTTCATTGTTGCTGCCAGTTCTTAGCAACATCGCCCCGCCAGATGTTCGTCGGGATGCGGCATCATCTAAGTTCATTTCCCACGTCTACGCTCGACCGGACCTGCCAATATACACGGATATATTCGCCCACCCTGTCCAACGCTTGACGTCTCGTCACCCAATCTGGTCCCCTACGCCTACATTGAACTTCTCTGTTCCAGACTCTTGGAAACAGAGTTGGCAGTCAGCTGAGGTAAAGAACAAACACCTCCTCACAGACCCCTGCAAGCGTCAACCCGGCTTTGACCTAGCACATTATGATTGGACCCTCCTCAATCGCTATGGAACAGGCCATGGCCGGTGCGCCGCTATCTTCCATCACTGGGGGGCCAGAGACGACCCGAACTGCCCCTGCGGCTACAGACAGACTATGACCCACATAGTCAACGACTGCCACCTCTCCAGATTCAAAGGAGGTCTCGAAACTTGACATCAGGCTCAACCTGATGACTGTTGACTGGCTACGGAAGAAGGGCAAACGCTAGAAGAAGAATATCGTTGGATAGGACAGAGAGAAATGGAGAGAGGAGGAGAAGACAGAGAGGGGGAGAGAAAGACAGACACCTGCAGACCTGCTTCACCGCTTGTGAAGCGATTCCCCTGCAGGTGGGGAGCCGGGGGCTTGAATCGGGATCCTTATGCCGGTCCTTGCGCTTTGCACCACTTGTGCTTAACCCACTGAGCCACTGCCAAACCCTCGGAATGACTGTATTTCTTGCACTTAGAAATTTTGTTTTCACTGGGGCTTCTGATTTGTTCCTTTTTTAAAAATTTATTTCCCCTTTTGTTGCCCTTGTTGTTTTATTGTTGTAGTTATTATTGTTGTTGTTGTTGATGTCTTTGTTGTTAGATAGGACAGAGAGAAATGGAGAGAGGAGGGGAAGACAGAGAGGGGGAGAGAAAGACAGACACCTGCAGACCTGTTTTACCGCCTGTGAAGGGACTCCTCTGCAGGTGGGGAGCCGGGGGCTCGAACCAGAATCCTTACGTAGGTCCTTATGCTTTGTGCCACCTGCGCTTAATCCTCTGTGCTACTGCACAACCCCATCCTTTTTTGAGCCTATTTTAATTTTTAAAAAATTTTTAAAATTTATCTTCCCTTTTGTTGCCCTTGGTTTTTTTTTATTGTTGTAGTTATTATTGTTGTTATTTATGTTCTCATAGTTGGACAGGACAGAGAGAAATGGAGAAAGGAGGGGAAGACAGAGAGGAGGAGAGAAAGACAGACACCTGCAGACCTGCTTTACCACCTGTGAAGTGACTCCCCTGCAGGTGGGGAGCTGGGGGCTTGAACTGGGATCCTTACGCCGGTCCTTGTGCTTTGAGCCACATGAGCTTAACCCCGCTGCTCTACCACCAGACTCCCAATTCTTTCTTTTTAAGATGATATAGCGGAACCAGGGACATGACTCACCTAGAGTAGAGTAACAGGCTGCTATGCATGGACTTGGGTTCTAGCTTCTGGCCACCATGTGGAGGGCACTGCCCAGTGCACTATGTTGGAAGTGAACTTAATTTGGTGGTGGGAGTGGTACACAGAAGCCTATTGGGGTAGACATGCAATTGTTCTCATGTGACAATACCTGTCCTGATGTTAATTTTTCTCAATAAAATGATTCACTAAAACAAAAATAAAGAAATAATGATAATAATAAGGGGCTGGGCAGTGGTGTACCCGGTTGAGCACACACATTACAGTGTACAGGAACCCAGGTTCCTTGGGCCACAAAGCATCATGGTTCTGAAAAAGACTCTCCTGCCCCCTCTTGTTTCCTTGCTGGTGACACTGTGATGATCCCCCTCATAAACATTTTCATCCCACCTGCTCTGGAGTTTCCGATGCCATTAAGTCCAACCATCACAGCTACCATCGGACGGACTTTCTCTGGAAAGGGAATTACCCTTCTACTCCAATTCTGTGATGGAGCTGTGAGCGCCAGTTTAGCAGAAAGGCTCCCATGGGCTCATTCAGTCAGAATGTGCATAGAAATCAATCAGAAGTAAACAAACAAGTACCTGGAGCAAGTAAGTTACCGCAGTGCATGCCGGGGACGTGGAGCGCTACACTTCTTGCCCTCGTGTTGACTGAGTGCAGCCTGGAGCTTGGCTGGCCAAGCACCCTGATGTACCTGCTTGCCTGCAGTGTGAACAAGCTTTGACTCAGAGCCTCATTACGGTTCTTCTTACCTTCCCATTCTAGCCTGGAAAGCTGACAACAAAGGTCTTCATCAACAAATCAGCGTTTTACCTTCCCAATCCAGTGCCTATACATTCTGGTCTGCAAATGAGGCTGCAGGTGGCATACCTTGTAGAGTGCTCGTGTTACAATGTGAAAGGACCCAAGTTCAAGCCCCTGGTCCTCATCTGCAGGAGGAAAGCATCCTGAGTGGTGAAGCAGTATAACAGATGTCTCTCTGTCTCGTCCTCTACATGCCTTCACCAATTGTTCTCAATTGTACTGTCTTCAATCAATAAATAAATACAAAAAAAAAAATTCTGGTCTGACTACCTCACCAATGTGTCCTGGAACTCCAGCTCTACAAAGCACCACCCCATTAGGGAAAAACAGAAACGGGCTGGGGGTGTGGATACACCTGCTAACACCCATGTCTAGCAGAGAAGCAATGACAGAATCCAGACCTCCCACTTTCTGCTCCCCATAAAGACCTTTGGTCCAGCCTCCCGAAGGATAAACAATAGGGAAGCTTCCTATGGAGGGGAAGGGACATGGAACTCTGGTGTTTAGAGTTGTGTGGAATTGTATCCTTCTTGTCCTACAGTCTTGTCGGTCACTATTAAATCAATAAAAAAAATATATGGGGGAGTCGGTAACAGCGGTAGCACAGCTGTTAAGCGCAGGTGACACAAAGCATAAGGACCGGCTAAAGGATCCTGGTTTGAGCCACCGGCTCCCCACCTGCAGGGGAGTCACTTCACAGGCGGTGAAGCAGGTCTGCAGGTGTCTATCTTTCTCTCCCCCTCTCTGTCTTCCCTTCTTCTCTCCATTTCTCTCTGTCCTATCCAACAATGACAACATCAATAACAGCAACAATAATAACTACAACAATAAAACAACAAGAGCAACAAAAATGGAAAATAAATATTAAAAAAATAAAAAAATATTTGGTCTGAGATGATAAATGTGAAGCATCCAAGCTAATTCCAGGACATTCTATTCTGCATTTTGTCATGTGATTCATAGGACTGGAGAGATAACTCACCTGCTGGGAGGGCGGTGCCTCTCCTGCCCTGTGTGAGGCCCCAGTTTGAGCTGTCCCATCACGTGTAAACACTGCAGCTGAGGGAAGTTTTCAGCATGGTGGTGTTTTTCCTATCTTTTCTTTTCATCTGAAGGATTCAGCCCAGAGCAGGGAAACCCTACAGTCATATAAAAAATAAACAGTCTCCAGGAGCTGTGAAATCATACATTGTGAGGCCTCAGCTCTGCAAGAAATAAACAGGTGAATAAATAAATGAATGAATGAATACACAGATGGGTAATTGTGATTATCAGAGAAGAAGCATACTTCACAATGTCCCCATGTCACTACTAGTCAGTTTTTAAATGATTATCTCAAGAGGTAATACCCCTCAGGTGCAAACCACATAACCAGCGTATTCTCATGCCAAGGATGTGACAGAGAAGGAGGTGAAAAGAATTAATATATACATGGCATGGATCTTGACAAAATCACTAGCATTGCCACTCAAAAAGACAAAATCAGGGGGCTGGGCAGTAGCGCAGCATGTTAAGCACACGTGGTGCAAGGCGCAAGGACCTGCGTCTAAGTATCCCGGTGTGAGCCCCCGGCTCCCCACCTGCAGGAGAGTTGCTTCACAGGTGGTGAAGCAGGTTTGCAGGTGTCTGTCTTTCTCTCTCCCTCTGTCTTCCCTTCCTCTCTCCATTTCTCTCTATCCTATCCAGCAATGACAACATCAATAATAACAATAATAACTACAATAAAACAAGAGTAACAAAAGGGAATAAACAAATATATTAAAAAAGAAAGAAAGAAAGAAAAAAAGAAATAAAGAAAGAAAGAAGGAAAGACAGAAAGAAAAGACATCTGAAGCCCTGTTTCACTGCTCCTGAAATGACCTCCCTGCAGCACTGGCTTGGGGTTTGCACCCAGGGACAGTGTGCTCTCAATGAGGAGTGACACCACCTGCTCCTATTTTAAGTTTTTAAAAATAAGTTTCATTTCTAGTGTTTTGACGTTGGTTTACACAACCATAGCCCTTCAGGGGGCGTAGTTTCATGCTCATATCTGTGTGTGCAGTTAACCACCACCACTTTCAATATGTGTCCCCCCCACATAACCATTATGCATTCTACACTGTTCAAGAAACAGCTGGATTACAGTTTTCTTCAAAATTTAACTTGCTTCAGTTATCTATAGTCTATAGATTTGAAACCATCAGTGGTTGACTCTCATTTCTACTTATTTAGCATAACTGTCTCCCTTTGCATCCATTTGGTCCTGAATGATGCAATGTCATCCTTTTAAAATGCAGAGTAGTGGTATTTCTTTATTTCCAACTTCTTTATCCAGGCATCTGCCAGTGGACATTTTGGTTGATTCTATATTTTAGCTACTGTGACTGGTGCCACTAGGAGCAGAGGAAAGCAAAATGCTTTTTAAAAAATGTTTTTATTTATTTATATTTATCTTCATGAGAGTGAAACACAGAGAGGAAGACACAGAACACTGCCCAGCTCTAGCTGATGGTGCTGGGGATTGAACCTGGAACCTTGGAGCCTCAGGTATAAAAGTCTTTGGCAAAACCTTCACACAGTCTCCCCAGCCCAAACAGAACACTTTTGAATTAGTATTTTCATGACTTTTGGCAATGGATTTCTCTTGCTGAACTTAAAACCTTTTATCCTATTGATAAATATTAATTTCTTTTTCATACTTGGCAAGGATTTAGCTTCAAAACCTGCTTCCACTCCCATAGTAAACCAGAAATACTAAGGTAAGAAAGAGGGAGGAGTTGGGCGGTAGCCCAGCGGGTTAAGCTCATGTGGCATGTGGCGCAAAGCACAAGGACCTCCTTAAGGATCCCGGTTCGAGACCCCAGCTCCCTACCTGCCAGGGAGTTGCTTCAAAGGCGGTGAAGCAGGTCTGCAGGTGTGTCTTTCTTTCCCCCTCTCTGTCTTCCCCTCCTCTCTCCATTTCTCTCTGTCCTATCCAACAACAACGACATCAATAACAACAACAATAATAACTATAACAATAATAAAAAACACAAGGGCAACAAAAGGGAAAATAAATAAGTATAAAAAAATTTTTAAAAAGAAGAAGAGAAAAGGAAAGATACTGTGGCTTCCTTGAGTGTGCTGGGGACCATGCTCCAACCTGGGTGGAGAGAGACAATTCAAGCATAATATCCAGGTGAGTTGTGCTGTATTCTCAGAAACCATTGCCTTTGGAAACATTCTCTTAATGTTGATCAAGTCCAAACCTTTTTGATTAAGATTACTGCTAGATCGACTTAGGTTATGTAATTCTAATTAAATGCAGCTACTTTGGAAAGCTGATCTAAGTTTTTACTTGGTAGATTTTATGACAGGAGCATTTTAATTAAGTCAGATTTCCTAAGGATATTGATAATAGCATTTGGTTTAAAAGTGAGAACAAAAATCTCTTTACCTCAAAGACAGTGAAAGTGGTAAACAGGAAACCGTTTTCTTTTTCATTATAGAATGGTTATGAGGAATCTGCCCAGAGGTCACCTTCCCAAGCAGACAGGTCATTTCCAGCTGGGTTCATGAAGAAATGGATGACTGACTGGACAGGGGTAGATAGCTTAATGGTTATGCAAAGACACTCTCATGCCTGAAGTTCTGAAGCCCCAGGTTCAATCCCCTACATCACCATAAAACAGAGTTGCTCAGTGCACTGGGAGAAGAGAAAAAGGTGGGGGGGGGGGCAGAAGGAAAGAAAATAAAAGAAATGGATGATTCAGGTATTCAGTACAACTTTTACTTGGTCAAATGTTTGTGACTCATTGAAACCTTCCATGCAAACCTGCAAACCCAACGGCTCAAGGGAAGGCATTCTTAGCAGTAGGCATTCAGGCAAAATCGTGATTTTCCTTGGTTTTGCTGGTTTGTTCTTTTCTCTATATTTGAATTAATTAAACAGTCAAGATAAGGAATGGAGTTCATGTGCATTGTGTCTGTATGTATGTGTTGTGTGTCTGCCTCTAGGGGTTATTGTTGCGTTGAAGAACTTTATTTCTCTCAGCCACTATTGCTTTCTTTTTCTTTTTGATAGGGGGTGAAAGAGAGAGAGAGAGAAAGAAAGAGGGAGGGCGGGAGCCACACCTGCATCTTTTCTCCACCCTTCATGAAGCTTCCTTACGGGGAGAACTGGGAACTTCAACCTGGTTCCTTGTTCAGGGTTAAGTGTGCATGTCACTGGGGGAACTCTACCAGGTTATAGCCTTGCCTTCTCTACCAAGAAGGACATTTTTTTATTTTAATATTTTTTATTTTTGTTAGTATTTTTATATATAAAAAGGAGACATTGACAAAACCATAGGATAAGAGGGGTACAACTCCACACAATTCCCACCACCAGATCTCAGTATTCCATCCCCTCCCCTGATAACTTTCCTATTCTTTATCCCTCTGGGAATATGGACCCAAGGTCATTGTGGGATGCAGAAGGTGGAAGGTCTGGCTTCTTTAATTGCTTCCCCGCTGAACATGGGCATTGACAGGTCAATCCATACTCCCAGCCTGACTCTCTCCCTAGTAAGGTGGGATTCTGGGGAAGCGGAGCTCCAGGACACATTGGTGGGGGTGTCTGTCCAGGGAAGTCTGGTTGGTATCATGGTAGAATCTAGAACCTGGTGGCTAAAAAGAGAGTTAACATACAAAGCAAAACAAATTGTTGAACAATCATGGACCTAAAGGCTGGAATAGTGCACATGAAGAGCTGGGGAGTCCTCCATTTTGTAGGTAGCTAGTAGGCATATTTTAGTTATATTCCAAAGGGCCTGTGGCTATACTAGTTTTTTCTTTTTTTCCCCCTGAGCCTGAGATCTGATATGCAGGTGGATCCAAGTTATTATCTGGGGAGATGATATCATGGCTGGAAAAGGGACAGAAAGCTGGATCAGGGAAGAGAGTAGCTCCCAAATATGGGAAAGGGGTATAAATATTGTTGACTATAACCCTCATTAATTTGATTTGATCTGGGGCCCATATTCAGCTTAGGAGCCTATGTGACCTCTGCATCCCTGTAGGTCTGAGCTCACATTCTGTGGTCATAAGTAGAAACATTCCAAGCTGCCCCAATATCAGGACCCATCTTCCTCAGGTGTAGCATAGAGTATGTTGTCTAGCCTCCCTTTGGAGGATGGAACATTCTCTACCATTGTTGATCCAAGTTGAGGCTAAGGTCCTGTGGGGGCCCACAAAGAGATCTATTTTATTGTTGCTGATAGAGATGACTGGTAACAATGGAGAGAGGGATTTATTTGAGGTCTAGGCCCACATGAAGGGCATTTTTAATGCTGTGGCATCTCTCTGTCATTCTCTCAGTCTGAAAGTAGTAATTTTTGAAATTGTGAAGCCCTTTGCCATGACCAAAAAAAAAGTAAATACAATAAAACCAATGAACAACCCTCAAAGGGCAAGAATCCCTCTAAAAAACTGACATTCTTTTCTGTAGGCAATATTCTATTCATTCTCAGCTCTGTCTTATGTGTATTCATGTCTTTGCTAAGGTGAAGTCAACATTCTTCTATGTTATCTTTGCATTGTTTTGCAGAAAGCAAAAACTGGGAAGATAAGGAAATTAATCATGAGAAACAGAGTTAGTTAAGTAAAAGGAAGGCAAGGACATTTCATTCCTGTCCACAGTTTTGACACATAAATTGGACTACGTTTCACAGAGTTTCTGTCAAGTAATCATGTTCCCAAAGACAGAATAAGCCTGAATTGATACAAGGAATTAAAATTTGCATTCTAATTTTCAAGAAGTGTTTTGGATAAATAATTGAGGTTGGTCTAATAGGAACAAAGCAGCCAAATCAACAAAGCTATTCTTTATCATTTTTATTCTACTTCTTTTAATTTGGATAAGAAAGCCTAAATTATAAAGCACTATCATTTATGTTCAGAATAAAAAGGTATGGTTCATCTTTTCATGTTTGATAGACTAAGGATGATAATAAAATAAAAAATTCTGTTTATATGATAGTATCATCAGTGACTGTTACAGCCTACCAGAATATTACATTGTTATCCTCTAGCGTATTAGAAAGAAAAAGGGAGAATTGTCAAGCTTCACTTTGTAGCTATGGAAACAGCACAGTCTTAAAAACAATAGCAAACACTATCAGAATATGAAGTAGATCTTATGATCTTTATCTTTGAGCATAATGGGCATTTTACCTTTCTGAGAATTTTTCAGGAATGCTATTACATAAATATCAATAATCCAATTCAGCAATCTCCTTATGTTTAAGGTACTGTATCACATGGGACACTAGACAGTAGCAAACCTGAGAAATTTAATGCAGATTTTAATAGGACCACAATTACTGCATTTGACAGTTATTTTAAACATTTGTAAAGTGCAGTGGAACAATCCTATTAGGTATCAACCAGACATTCAGCATTTAACCTTAATGTCAACTTAATGTCTAACTCAACACCTAGAGTACTCTGAACCAGTAAGTTATCTGCAAACTCATCAGACAGGGTTGAGGTTAAACAGTCATGGCGTCCAGGAAGCTTGGATTAATTCTTAGCCGCTGAGATGAGAAAAGAAATCAGTAACTTGCTGATGCACGGTCATCCTTTAGAGGTTTTGCTGAGATCTGGTGTGTGTAGACATTCAGTTCCAGCTCACGACTAGCCTCAGCTGTTTACTTGTGCCCCTGCTGCTTGAATCAATGCCATTGGACTTTGGAAATCTTGATGCCTGGCAAAACATAGAACTTAAAAAGACCCAGACCCTAAACTAGCTGATTCACTAGCCACTCCCACTTCTGTTAGGGGTGCGCGGGCTTAGTGAAGTCACTCCTAGGGTCTCCATCAGACAGATAACCTGTCTCTCTGAGTAATGTTTCTGGTATACAGTGTTGTTTGAAGTTAGCTTAGGGAAAGCAGCACCCTCCCTCTCCCTCTGCAGGCAGCCAGGAGCAGGCCCAGGTCAGGCCCAGAAGCCCAGTGGGTCTGCATGTCCTGCCCCAGCTCCGTCCCTCCCTGACTGCAAAGGCCACAAATGCAGATGGAGGCAGAGGGGACCCTGGAGACAGAGGCTGAAGCTCATCCCTGAGGATCCTGCCTAACCAGAGAGCTGGGGGACCAGAGGCTGGCTCTCTCTCTCTCTCTCTCTCTCTCTCTCTCTCTCTCTCTGTCTCTCTCTCTCTCTCCCTCTGTCTCTCTCTCTCTCTCCATACCCTCAGAGTCCTGCCTTCCCCAGAGGGGATTAGAAGCTGGGGGATGGGGGGGATCAGGCTCTGGGGTCTCTCTCTCTCCGTGTCTCTCTCTCTCGGTCTCTCTCTCTCTCTCTCTCTCTCCCTCTTGCTCCATTCCCTGAGGGTCCTGCCTTCCCCAGAAGGGACTAGTAATCTGTGGGGATTAGAGGCTGGGGTCTAAGTCTCTCTCTCTCTCTCTTTCTCTCCCCCTCCATTGCCTGAGGGTTCTGCCTTCCTGAGGAGGGACTAGAAAGCTGGGAAGACCAGGGAGCTGGGGCCTTTCTCTCTCTCTCTCTCTATCCCCTGAGGGTCCTGCCTTCCCCAGAAAGGACTAGAAAACTGAGGAGACCAGGGGACAGGACTCTTCTCCCCCCACATTCTCTCTCTTCTCATTAAAATAAACAAAATATATTTAAAGTCTAAAATGAAAATAGAATTAAATTTTAATTGAGATTATTAGAACATACATATTTAATGTTTATTAAGTTCTCTGACTTCCATTTATTGCATTCCTATGTATTTTATTACAAATGACACTTATATGGCAAATATAATTCATTATTTTCTTATGGCTGGTATGTAAACACTTGTATAAATTCTGCCATGTTCCTGTAATGTTGTCAATAAATATTTTTAAAAGATAAAATTATTAGATGATACCAGGGCAAGAGGAAATTATTTTATTCTAGAATAATATCTAATTGCCATACTTGTAACTATTAGATAATTACATCTAAGTAGGCTAAAAGGTCCTTGCATATTTATGAAAACTTCATGTTATTGGTTATACTTTTTAAAAATTTTCATTTATAAAATGGAAATATTGACAAGACCATAGGATAAGAGGGGTATAATTCCACACAATTCCCACCACCGGAACTCCCTATCGGGGTGCAGAAGGTGGAAGGTCTGCTTCTGTCATTGCTTCCTCGCTGAACATGGGTGTTGGCAGGTGGATCCATACTCCCAGCCTGTCTCTCTCTTTCCCTAGTGGGGCAGAGGTCTGGGGAAGCGGGGCTCCAGGACACATGGTTGGGGTCATTTGCTCAGCAAAGTCAGGTTATAGCATGATAGCATCTGGAACCTGGTGGCTTAAGGTAGCTGGTATTTTCCTTGAGGGTCTCATCTGTTATCTCCCTGTTTCTGATAGCCTTTTCCTCACTGGCTGTCCTCATTTACAGCTCCACTGCTCAGAATCAGGAATGTGCCTGTCCATTCTGTAGCCTGTTCCAGCTTATATGTGATCTAAGGCTTTGATCTTTGGCTTCAATTTGAGTCCTACTGTGTGCTCTCTCAACCACTAGCCTGCAAATTCTATTCCTACTCTATATTTGCAGTATTTAAGCCACTGTTTAGCAGAAAGTCCCGAGTTGTAGTCATGCCACCATCTTGGCTCTGCCCCCCTGGTTATTACTTCTAAAAAGCAATTTGTTTGGGGCCGGGCATGGCTGCAGCTGGTTGAGCACATAGGTTATAATGCTCAGGGACCAAGGTTCAAGACTCTGGTTCCCACCTGCAGAGGGGAAGCTTCACAGGCAGAGAAGCAGGTCTGTACATGTCTCTCTTTCTCTCAACTTCTTTATATTTTCTCTCCGCTCAATTTCTCTCTGTCTTGTCAAGTAAATAAAAGAAAAAGCAAATGGGGACTTATATATCTTCTTTGAATAGAATGAGACTGAGCAAGGTCTATGCTTCAGTTTATTTACTTTTCGTATTCTGCTCATCTCTCTCTACCTGCAGAGAAACCCATGAAGGGAAGAGATCTCTGGGCTGTACTCAGGTGGAGTCTCTCTGTGTACATGGATTGCATGAAGCAACATGGGTAAAAGAGGCTTCATTCATTCGCGATGCTCCTTCTGGATGTGACGCAGGCCTGTGGTGACTGATACAGCAGGCGGCAGGAGACAGGCAGAAGGTGAGGCCTCTGCCCTCTCAGTGCCAGGGATCATGCTTCTCCTCTCTGCCTCCCATTCAGGGTTTCTAAAAGTAAACAAGTTTATTTTCTGTGGTTATGATGTTCAAAAAGATCCATTTGCTTTTATGAAAGAGAGAGAGAGAGAGAATAAGAGACAAAGAGAGGACTGAAGTACCCTTCAGTTATGGTACATTGCCTGGCAAGGGATTAAATGTGGACACTTCAAGGGCCTCAGTCAGGCAAGCCCTGTGCTCTACCACTGACTTATCCTTGTCCAGTTGCAGTAATTTTTGAATATATTGTGTTTATATGTTTATTTTTATGAAAGAGAGAAATACATAGAGATAATAAAGGAGAGAGAGAGACCAGACCACTGCTTAGCTCTAGTTTATCGTGGTGCTGTGGACTGGATCTGGAACTTGGGAGCCTTAGGCATGAAAATACTTTTGTGACCATAATGCTATCTCCCTTACTCCAGAAAGAATCTTCTTTATTTTCCACCTCTAATGAGTGTCATGGACAAATAAAAATGTGTATGTGCTGAGATGTGCAATGTAGTATCTCATATAATTTATCTTTCCATGGTGAAACAATGTTATAATTAAATATAATATCACTTCACATAATTACCTTTCTCTCTCTCTCTCTCTCTGGTAACACTTAACACTTAGATCTACTCTAAGTGTACTTTCATGGTTTAAGACCCCTAGAAGGGTCTGCCTCATGGTTCTCCCTCACCAAATCTCCAATTCTGACAGCTATCATTAAATAAATAAAACATGAATAAATATGCATCTTTTAAAAGATCTCTCAGGAGTCAGGCGGTAGCACAGTGGGTTAAGCGCAGGTGGTGCAAAGTGCAAGGACTAGTGTAAGGATCCCAGTTCGAGCCCACGGCTCCCCACCTGCAGGGGAGTCACTTCACAGGCAGTGATGCAGGTCTACAGGTGTCTGCCTTTCTCTCCCCCTCTCTGTCTTCCCCTCCTCTCTCCATTTCTCTCTGTCCTATCCAACAACAATGACATCAATAAAAACAACAATAATAACTACAACAACAAAACAACAAGGGCAAGAAAAGGGAATAAATAAATGTTTTTTTTTAAAAAAAGGGATCTCTCATCATTCAACTCTACAATATATATTCTTACAAATATACTTAAATTTTCAAGTCCAGAGCTGAGTATTGTTGACTGTAACTCCTAGGCTATATGTAGAGCTCTGGATCTCATATTTTTTATTCTATTTTCATTTTTTTTTTTTTTAATTTTTTATTTAAGAAAGGATTAGTGAACAAAAGCATAAGGTAGGAGGGGTACAACTCCACACAATTCCCAATACCCAATCCCCATAACCCACCCCCTCCCCTGATAGCTTTCCCATTCTCTATCCCTCTGGGAGCATGGACTCAGGGTCGTTGAGGGATGCAGAAGGTAGAAGGTCTGGCTTCTGTAATTGCTTCCCCGCTGAACATGGGCGTTGACTGGTCGGTCCATACCCCCAGTCTGCCTCTCTCTTTCCCTAGTAGGGTGTGACTCTGGGGAAGCTGAGCTCCAGGACACATTGGTGGGGTCTTCAATCCAGGGAAGCCTAGCCAGCATCCTGGTGGCATCTGGAACCTGGTGATTGAAAAGAGAGTTAACATATGAAGCCAAACAATTTGTTGAGCAATCATGGATCCCAAGCTTGGAATAGTGGAGAGGAAGTGTTAGGGAGGTACTCACTGCAAACTCTAGTGTAGTCCTGCTTTCAGGTATATATTTTGCAGTAGTTTATGGATACGTGTGCACATAAGCTCTCTCTCACAGAAACTGGTGTATATCTAGGTTATGGGACTTTGTTGGAAAGTGAACTACCTGAGATGAAATTAGAGTGTACTATTAAAGGAAAGGTCTCACCCGAGTAATGAAGCTGAAGGGTTGTCATTCCACACGTGAAGTCTCTGGATACATTCTGGGGTGAAGCATGTTGAGGTAGCAATCGTTGCTTTGGTTAGTTTGTGATCGGCAGATGCAATGTTATTTGGTTTGGATTGGGAGATGCATACGGGAAAGTGGGCCCTATCCAAGGGTTCCAGGACTGGGGGAAGTAGGGGCTCTATAGTGAAGATGTGAGGTTCCTGCTGTCTTAGGGTTCAAAAAGACAATCGATAGTTAATATTATCATCACATTATTTGTTAATTGGGTTAACTTTGAAAAGTCCCTTTGTTATGGTTTCCTGGACAGTACCCAGTATCTTGTATATAGCTGTGCTATTGGAAGCTTCTAATCTACTTGGTCTAGGCTTTTGAGAGAGTCCGCATATCAAATACATAGCCTATATATTAAAAAGATTCAGTTTGTCTTTTGAGAAACTTTGAGACATACAATTGATTTCCCCCTCTCATATTAATTAACTACTGATTTATATGTCTACATTTTGCTAGGAGTGTACATAAACACCATTCCCACCACCAAAGGACTGTGACCCATCCCTCCCGCCCACTTCCACCCACCACTGGCCCAGGAAGCTACATGCCTACCCCTCACCACTGGGTTTTTACTTTGGTGCCCTACTTACAATTTGATCAGGTCCTGCTTTTAGTTTCCCTTTCAGATCTTCTTAGTCAGCTTCTGTTGATGAGTGGGATCATCCCATACTCATCTTTATCTTTCTGACTTAATTCACTTAACATAATTCCTTCTAGCTCTGTCCAAGATGGGTCAGAGAAGGTGGGTTCATTGTTCTTGATAGCTGCATAGTATTCCATTGTGTATATATACCACAGCTTTCTCAGCCACTCATCTGTTGTTGGGCACCTGGGTTGCTTCCAGGTTTTAGCTATTATGAATTGTGCTGCTATGAACATAGGAGTACACACCTCTTTTTGGTTGGGTGTTATGGAGTCCTTGGGGTATAACCCCAGGAGAGGAATTATTGGGTCATATGGAAGGTCCATGTCTAGCCTTCTGACAGTTTTCCAGACTGCTCTCCACAGAGGCTGTACCAATTTACATTCCCACCAGCAATGTAAAAGGGTTCCTCTGTCCCCACATCCTCTCCAGCATTTGTTGCTGCTGTCCTTTTTGATGTATGCCATTCTTACAGGAGTGAGGTGGTATCTTAGTGTTTTTTAAAAAATTAGATATTATTTTTTGCCACCTGTTTATGACTGGGCTCCATGTATGCATGTCACCACCACTCTTGGCAGACATCTTTTTTTTTTTCCTTTACAGAAAAAGAGACAAAAAGAGAGGAAGAGATAAGGAGAAACTTGGCAGCCCTGCTTCATTGCTTATGAATCTTCCTCCTATGTAGTTACTCCCAAGTGGTGGCACAGGGCTTAAACGCAGGTCATCACTCAGGAGGTTGTGCTGCGCTCTACCATGGGGGTCCCCAGCATCTCACCCTTATAACCTCAGGCTGGTAGCTATATACCAGAACCTACCCCAGCACCCTTCCACTAGCCCCTGGAAGGTGTAACTCTGTTCTCCATTTCTATCAGTTTTAAGAATCTATGTATCACTGGCATTGTGAAGGATTTGTGTAATAACATCATTGCAAGACTGGCCAGCTCCTCATGGGGCACGAGCGCTCCCACACTACGATCATCATCTCTGGCATTATGCTATTCCACTGCAGAATACTGTGCCCCAGTATGGTTCCATAGCCCCCATGTCCACTTGGTCGATTCCAAATTATATTCCTCCGTGAGGATAATTTCTGGAACCATCCGTTCCACCCCAGTTCCATGGCTGCCAGTTCTTAGCAACATCACCCTGCCAGATATTCGTCGGGATGCAGCATCATCTAAATTCATTTCCCACGTCTACGCTTGACCGGACCTGCCAATATATGCGGATATCTTCGCCCACCCTGTCCAACACTTGACGTCTTGTCACCCAATCTGGTCCCCTATGCCTACACTGAACTTCTCTGCTCCAGACTCTTGGAAACAGAGTTAGCAGTCAGCCGAGGTAAAGAACAAACACCTCATCACAGACCCCTGCAAGCATCAACCCGGGTTTGACCTAGCACGTTAGGATTGGGCCCTCCTCAATCGCTATGGAACAGGCCATGGCCGGTGCGCCACTATGTTCCATTGCTGGGGAGCCAGAGATGACCCGAACTGCCCCTGCGGCTACAGACAGACTATGACCCACATAGTCAACGACTGCCATCTCTCCAGATTTAAAGGAGGTCTCGAAACTTGACATCAGGCTCAACCTGACGCTGTTGACTGGCTACGGAAGAAGGGCAAACGCTAGAAGAAGAAGAAGTGGACTCATCTCACTGAGCAAATTGTCCTCCTGGAATCATCTATCTTAGTGTAAGCAGCAGAACATCCTTTGGAAAATGCTAAATAATATTTCATTTAGGTGGTTTCCATATCTTCGTTAGTGTTTACTACCACAGCAGAATCTGTTAAGCTTTTCAAATTTGCTTTCAGGGGAGTCCTGGCAGACCACAGCTCCATCTTCCTTCTCTTCCCAGCTTCAGTGTATTATAATATACACTCTCTGCTATTTTCTAAGTCTGGTTTCCAGTTAACGATAAGGGCAGAGAGCACACTGTATCTTCTCTGCATTGTAAGGTGTCTGAAAATTCCAAGCTGAACTGAACGTCATCTTTCTCCCCACCCTAAACCTGCCTCATTAATCCTTCCTGACACCACTGTGCTTTGGCTCACATTAGTTAAAACATTAATAACAATTTCCCAGTTCCTCAAGCTTTCAGTTTCTCTCTGATGCCTTCCCTGTCCAGATCTTAAGTAAATACCTGGCAGTAATCCTCAGAACGCACGCAACATTGTCAGTTAAAGTCTATATGCCTGATTTTATTATTATTTTTTTGGACTGGGAAGTGACTGAACTTTATATCCTCATTTACTCTATTTCTGTGAGACAGTAAACTTGATGGTGATGGTCCATTCCAAACTGACAGAGTTAGTTACCTTTTTAACATCTGGCCAAGAGTTTGTGTCACCTGAAAGACTTTTATAATTTTCGGGGTGTCTCCCTCCTTCTCCGGCATGGTGTCCTCCAGGGGAAAGGTAACGGGCTGGTTCTTTCTCGCTCACGACAGGGGTGACACGAAGTAAAAGACACCAGGGGACTCTTAGCGTGAATCTAGAATCTGAGTCCTTAGAATCCCAGAATCCTAGAGTCCGTTTATTGGCAAAGTGGACATGAGTTAAACAGAAAAGCAATGGAGGTAATTATTGTTGCAATATGACAGAAATTACAGGTTTCTTAACAGTCAGCATGCCCCTAAGGTAGGGGGTTGGTATGACAGGAATTGATGAGATACAAGACAGTTATTTTCCATAACACAAGCAACTTAATTATCCAAAGGTATTTGAGAGAAGCATAGGGGTTAAACCCGTAGGGTGAGACAGAGAGAAGATGAATATCAAAAGGCCATATAGTTTGGCATTTCTCTTGTCTGGGGTCTGAGGTGTGTGATGAAGTGTGTGATAAGGTGTGTTCTTCTGTGATCAGAAGGTGACTTTGAATGAGTGAATCAGAAGGTAACTTTGAATGAGTGAATCTGTGGCCATGTGGCCTGCAGTTAATGGAGGGAAGTACTGGGGTATCTGTGGGCCTGAGAGTCAAGAAGGAAAGAACCAAGTCTGAGTTTCCCCCCTTATGCTCACCTCGGTTGAGAGAGACTTACCAAGAGGTTATCTTCTCAGACCTCCATCCAAAGATGGGGGTGGTTCTCCCTAAGCTCTATCAGGCTCACACATGTTCCCAACATATAATCTTGTGTTTGTTCACGGGATGGAAGTAGCATCTGTGTGAATATGGATAACAATATTTGAGCTGAAGAAATATGATTGTGAGGCTTCCTATAACTGTCAAGTCTAAAAATGATCAACCTAGTTCTAGAATCTGTGGAAGGAAGAAGCTTAATTCCACATAACATCAATGGATTTCTGCTTATTGCTTAGATGGTTCAATATCTTGTGGGTTAAAAATATTCTTAGAAGCAATAAATAGAAAATACAGACCTAGGGGAGATTTGAAATGGCAGTGAACATGTGTCTGAGGCACCAGAGATCCCAGGTTCAAGCCCTAGCACTGCTAATGCCAGAACTGAACAGTAGGTGGTTTCTGCTTACATCCTGAAAGTATCATTTTCTAGGAAAGAAAATACACTTTAAGTGAATAAAAATATAAAAAAGATTCACCATAACTATTAAATTCACCAGCATGTCTTTTTAAAATTTATTTTTATTTGTGAAGGGATTTAATAATGGTTTCCAAGATCATAAAATTGCAAGGGATTATATCCACACTTCCCACCACCACCCCATCTGTCCACTTCACCCTTGGAATAACCTCCATACTCACTGCGCGGAAACAGAAGTTTAACATGCATTTGTTAGAGCAAAGGCGGGCTGGTTTGACACAGTAAACCAAGGTAGAGATTGCTATGATTGTATTATAGCACAGAAAGAATGTGATTTCAAAGTGGAACAATATTCAGAGTGAGAAATAAAGACCGATAATTGGGAGTGTGGATGCTTTCAAAGATAAATGTGTGAGTTTGCACGTGACGGTGTATTTCAAGATGAGTTCTATGAACCTTACAAGTTTTGTAGTTACTTATATATATATACATATATATTTTTTAAATAAAATTTGTAGTTATTTATATATCTATATATTTTGTATAAAAATTGCAGCTATGTGCGTGCTTCTCTGAAATATGGGAAGACAAAGTGATCATAATTCCCTGTGCCAAACACTCCTACCTCAAATATATGATTTCTCCTGCTTTGTCCCAACTGTGACACAGACTTCCCATGGTTGTTTTTATGGTTCAAAAGGTGCAGTGGAACAGGGAACTCAGGAAACTTTTTATTTTCATCTTTGACTGGTCCTGAAGGGTTCCTTTCATTTTGTTGTGTGTCTTTTAACTTAGCTTATTAATCAACCTGCATGAACTGCTCTGTGCAGAAGTTTACTACCATAAAGATGGCAAAGTGGGAACATGGTCTTCAAGTGTGAGCCTCATCTTCAGAGTCCCAGTTATCAACCAGAATCAGTCTAAGCTCACAGGGAGATTCTTCAGGCCCTGTTGCCTCCCTGTTGTTGCAAGTCTTTCTCTGACACAGTGATCATTTCAAACTTTTAGATACTAAATAAAGCCAAGAAAAATAGCAGTGATTCACCTGACTGCAGAATAATGATCTTTGAGAGGGGTACAGTTCTACACAGTTCTCACCACCAGAGCTCTGTATCCCATCCCCTCCCCTGATAGCTTTCTTATTCTTTATCCCTCTGGGAGCATGGACCCAGCGTCATTATGGGGTTATTATGGTGGGAGGTCTGGCTTCTGTAATTGCTCCTCTGCTGAATATGAAAGTTGGCAAGTCTATTCATACTCCCAGCCTGTCTCTCTCTAAAGTAGAGACCAATACACTTTAATGATGGCTCTTTTGATCACTATCAGGCCACCTTATCATCCAGGACCCCTGTCAGGGAATCCTGGAATTCCCATAGAGACATGGTGGGCCTAGACCTCTAACTGATCCCTTTCTCCACTGTCACTGGTCATCTCCATTGGAACAACATAGTGGACCCTCTTGTGGGCCTCTACAAGATATTACCCTTAATGTGGGTCAACAGAGGTAGGAACTGTCCCATCCTCTGAAGGGAGGCTGGGTCAACATAAGCTACCACTCAAAGAAGACAGGTTTCTGCAAGGAGTGCAGCCTAGAATGTTCCTAGCTATGACCATGGAATGTGAGCTCAGACATACAGAGATGCAGAGGTTACACAAGCTTCTGCGATGAATATGGGCCCCAGATCAAATTGATGGGGTTTACAATGAACAGTAATTATATACTTTTCTCGTATTTGGGAGCTACTCTCTTCCCTGATGCAGTTTTCTAGTCCTTTTTCCAACTCTGACACCATCTCCCCAGACAATACCTTGGGTCCATCTGCATGTTAGCTGCAGGGCTCAGGCAAAAATGAGTAAAGCCATGCCCTCCTTGGATATACCTAAAATAGTCCTATTAGCTTTTTCTAAAATGGAGATCCCAAATATTATCTGCTCCATTCTTCCCTTTAGGTTCCTGAGTATTAAACAATTTACTCTGCTTTGTGCCTTAGTGCTTTTTCAGACACCAAGTTGCAGATGCTGCCATGACGCCAACCTGACTTCCCTGGGCAGGCAACCTCACCAACGTGTGGGTCAGTCTTTTGATCATTCTCTACCAACATCAGGTGTGGTGCTGGGATTATCCTAGCAATCTGAAAGCATTTAAAAACAACCAATGATTTCTCACTTAGGCTTCTTTCTCTCCAATCTATCTATAGATCTATGCCCCTTTATCTATAATTATACCTCCTTTCATATACCTATCCATTCAACTATACAATTGGCTCTCCATTGCTTTAAATCAATACATACATTCTCTCCCTTTGCCAAGGCATTTTCTAAAGGAAAATACTGTTAATATTTGTATTACTTGTAATCTATTTAATAGTGACTCTGGCAGAGAAGGAGAAATCAATGTGAAAATGAGGCAACATCAGAATAAATCAACTCCCTTGAGCTTTGATGCAGCTTCTTTTAGAATAACTTATAAAGACTAGGGGTTATAAAAAGGCTAAAATCCACTAAACTCCTGTTTTATTATCCTGTAGGTATACTTTCAGAATAAATTACAGTGACATAAGTTATACTAAAATTATTTGGGGGGAAAAGCATAATACATATTGGTCTGAACCATGAAGTAAACATGACTACCTGCCTTAAAATTTTATGGAGTTTGTTTACGAAACTTTTAATAGCTCTTGTATGCCCTCAAAGGCTCAGTTTGTCTGATACTGTAGCTGCTTTGTAAGTTGCTTTGCCATCCCTTATGTTTAATTGACTGTACAACCAGTAAATGTTTATATATGGGCCTCACCTAATTGACTACATTTTGAATTGGAATATTTTGATGAATTTTCAACTCTACTGACTTATATACTATACGTTGTCAAATGAATTATTTTAGTATTAATCTTAGATCATTTTGGGATAACATTACCAAAAACTGGGCATAAACATCTATTTGTGTCTCAGCTATATAGAAAGAAGAATCACAGATGTTTTATTTTAGCCTCACAGCAACGGGTGGAGAAGTTCTAGGTGCACATTAGGGACAAAATCAGAAACTGGCTTCACTTGTCTATTTTTTTCACTCATCTCTTGCAGGAAAACAATTAGTAAAAGTCATAGAACCTGAAGGAATACTCTATTTTTTTATGCAATCATTTATAGCCTTTTGAAATTTGCCACTTAACTAACTGTGTTGAATCAACCATTATAACCATGTCTCACTTCAAATATTATTAATATGATGAATTCAAACATTATTAATATGATGAATCAACACATTTGCCACAGATCACATACTTTAAGTCTGAGAAGGAATTTGCATTCAAGATATTTTCTGATGATTACTTCATCCTACAAGGCAGAAAGTTCAATCAAACTTAATTCAAGTGATATTAGAACAATAAAACAAAAAAGAATTTAACTTCTTATGATGTATTCTTTGATCGTGAGACAAGTATATTCAAAGAGGAGAAGACAGGACCACACTGAATATTAATCAAACTAAAAATATGACTTCTCTGATATTCTTTCATCAAGTTTTATTTTCATGATTTGCTTTCTGATGCCAAAATGTGCCCTTATGAATAATTCTTAGAAAAATAAAATTTTTCTGTATTAAATGTAGATAGTTGTTGATATTTTATTTATTTTAATGAGTAAGAGGTATACAGAAAGAAAGAAACAGACAGAGTACAAGATCAGAGCACTGGTCAGCTCTGGATTATGGTGGTAGTTTGAACCTGGGACTTCAGAGTGTCAGGCATGAGAGTCTTTTTGCAGAACCATTATGCTGTCTCTCCAACCCTAAGCAGTTTTATTACTGACAAAATAACATAAAGATCCAATTTTTTCTCATTCTATTGCTAAAGAGTTTATGTTGACTACTAATAAATTGTAGTGGGCAACAGCCTAAAAAATACTATGAGATTTGTAAATCAATATTAAATCACTAATAAAGAATTTTTTAGGTGGCCTGGGAGGTGGCACAGTGGATAAAGCACTGGATTCTCATGCATGAGGTCCCGAGTTCAATCCCTGGCAACACATGTGTCAGAGTGATGTCTGGTTCTTTTTCTCTCTCATCCTATCTTTTTCATTAATGAATAAATGAAACTTAAAAAAAGATGAGGAATTTTTTAGGGAGCCAGGTGGTGGCTCACCTGGTTAAGAGCACACATTACAGTGCAAAAGGACCCGGGTTCAAGCTCCTGGTCCCCACATTTAGGGTGAAAGCTTTATGAGTGGTGAAGCAGGCATGCAGGTGCCCCTCTGTCTCTTTGCCTATCTCCCCCTCTCCTCTCAATTTCTTTGTCTCTATCCAAATATATATACACAGAAATTAAAAAAGCCATGAGGCTCAAGAAGTTATTTTTCCAGAGGTTTTAGGTCCAAATGTACACAAATGCTGTTACCATTTGTGCCCAGGCTCATTCTTTATTCTGTGACTTTTCCCAGAATTTTCCACCATGGTTATTGCTAGGGCTCTGTGCCAGGACCAGTAACACCCTGCTCCCAGCAGCATTTTTTTTTTAAATTTTACTTTCATTTTGATAGGTCAGAGAAAAATTGAGGAGAGAGAGATAGAGAGAGAGAGAGATAGACAGATAGATATCTATAGCACTGCTTCAATGCTTGTGAAGCCTTCCTTGTGCAGGTGGGGAGCAGGGACTTGAACTGGGTCTTTGCACAAGGTAATTCTTGTGCTCACCTGGGTCTACCACCGTCAGGCCCCACCTCCCTTTCTTCTAGTGCTTTTATTTTCTACTTTCCCCTAGCTGCAAACATTTCCACTCTTGGGTTCTGCCTGTGAATCATTTACTATGGATGCCAATATGGAAATAGTCATGCTGTTATTTATTTCCAGCCATGTTTTTATGGCCAGTCACTTTCTGATTTCGTTGGAGAGAGAGAGAGAGAGAGAGAGAGAGAGAGAGAGAGAGGGAGAGAAAGAAGCATGGCTTAAAACAGAGACCTTAAAATAACAGGGAAAACCCTCCCTACAGCTATTAAAAGTATGATTATCTATAAATTATAGTTGGTTCAAGACGTAGAGTCTATTCTTTACAAATATGAAATCCTGGTTTCTAGAACCTTCTATATCATATGACTCTAGTCTCTCTTTATTAAAATAAATAAATAAAAAATAAATATTTATACTTCCCCCAAATACCAAAGTTCAGCAAAATGATATCCAATAAGCGCATGTGGCATGAAGCACAAAGACCGGTGTAAGGATCCCAGTTTGAGCCCCCGGCTCTCCACTGGCAGGGGAGTCGCTTTCACAGGCGGTGAAGCAGGTCTGCAGGTGTCTGTCTTTCTCTCCCCCTCTCTGTCTTCCCCTCCTCTTTCCATTTCTCTCTGTCCTATCTAATAACAACAACATCAATAACAATACTAACTACTACAACAATAAAAAGGACAACAAAAGGGAAAATAAATAAATTAAAAAAATGATATCCAATATGTAATCTAACTACAAGTTCACACTTTTATTATTGCTGGAATGAATCATCAACTAATGTCTTTAATCACTCATGTATATACTACTAACCAAGTGATCATTCGGATATGTTTTTTTTTCAGCTCGTTTTTAACTCTGTAAAAACTTTGGCTCTGACTGAATACTTTGCAATTTGGATCCCAGAGTGCCAACACAGGAAGTATTGAACATCCGTTACAATAGGTGTGTTTTTTTTTTTTTTTTTTTTGTGAAGTTAGAGGTGCTGGATTATACTGAGGATTTTGGACCCTCCAGAACAAACCTGAGAGGATGAGCATCTCCCATGGAAAAACATCGTTGCATTTAACAATGTGAAATGCCATCCCATATAAAACTAATGTTGACTGGTGTAATGTAAGAGGACCGTAGAATAAATAAATGTGCACATTCACACGTAGGCTTAGAGTGTTCTCTTTACACTGGCATGTTCACTGGAGAAGAAAGAGAATTCAGTAGGACTCACATTTGATGTAAGTTGAAGACATTGCTTTTCTATCTAGAGGAAGAATTGATAAATAGTATTATCTGGAAGTTCAGCAAAATAATATTAAGCAGCCATTCATAATAACTTCAGGCATCTCCAAAGTGCAGTGAATCAATGAAACTTCTATCAGAGGTTGTACAAATCTTGAAATGAATTTAAGGATAAAGAACTCTACAGATAAGCTTGATGAGAAAATCATTTGTTTATCTTCTTGAAAATAATTAAGAAATGCTAATAAAGTTTTTATTGACACTTTCTGCTGTCAATACTGCCCCTATTCATGTCAGCCTCCCACAGCTTTATCAGTAAAGGATTGGATTAGGGGCAAAGGGACAAGGATTCTTGATTGTGATAAAAGCTGCCTATCTAAGGCAACACGTTTTTGACGAGACATTTTGATGCATGTGAAAGCCATGTTCCTTTGATTTCTCAACTCATGAATAATCTATTATAGCCCAATCAATGCACAGTGTAAATCATTTAAGTCATCTGTGGGCAACATCTGCTGTGCATTCTATTAATAAACAACTATCACCAAACTAAATGACTTGAAATGCAAAAGTGAAAATGTGTATAGCAACATATGCAGGATGATGTGACTTCTTTACTAAGGATATTTCTTTTCCATGTTGTAAAAAATGAAGAAGCAAAGTAGAGTGACTCTGAATGGAGGGAACTGTGTAGGATAAGAAATGGGATGTCCCTGATGGGCCTAGATCTCGAATAAATCCCTCTCTCCATTGTTACCAGTCATCTCTATCAGGAACAATGCAATAGACCCCTTTGTGGGCCCCCATAGGACTTTGCCCTCAACTTGGATCAACAAGTAGAGAATGTTCCATCCTCCCAAGGGAGATTGGACAACATACTCTATGCTACACTTGAGGAAGATGGTCCTGATATTGGGGCAGCCTGGAATGGCAGCTCACAGAATGTGAGCTCAGATCTACAGGGATGCAGAGGTCACACAGGATCCTAAGCTATTTATGGGCCACTGATCACATCAAATTGATGGGGTTTACAGTCAACAATATTTATACCCCTTTCCCATATTAGGGAGCTACTTTCTTCCCTGATCCAGCTTTCTGGTCCTTTTTCCAGCCATGACATCATCTCCCCAGACGATAACTTGGATCCACCTGCATATCAGATTTTAGGCTCAGGGAAAACAAACAAACAAACAAACAAACTAGTATAGCCACAGGCCCTTTGGAATATAACTAAAATAGGACTACTAGCGATCTACAAAATGGAGACCCCCCCCAACTCTTCACCTGCATTACTTCAGCCTTTTGGTTCATGATTAGTCAATAACTTGCTTGGCTTTATATAACTCTCTTTTCAGCCACCAGGTTCCAGATTCTACCATGATGCCAACCAGACTTCCCTGGACAGACAACCCCACCAATGTGTCCTGGAGCTCCAATTCCCCAGAACCCTGCCCCACTAGGGAAAGAGAGAGACAGACTGGGAGTATGGATCCACCTGTCAACACCCATGTTCAGCGGGGAAGCAATTACAGAAGCCAGACCTTCCACCTTCTGCATCCCACAGTGACCCTGGGTCCATGCTCCCAGAGGGATAAAGAATAGGAAAGCTATTGGGGGAGGGGGTGGGATACAGAGTTCTGGTGGTGGGAATTGTGTGGAGTTGTACCCCTATTATCCTATGGTCTTGTCAGTGTTTCCTTTTTATAAATAAATTAAAAGAAAAAAGAAAGAAAGAAAGAAAGAAAGAAAGAAAGAAAGAAAGAAAGAAAGAAAGGGGATGTCCCTACCCCTGTGGACAGCAGCCTGGAGAAGACGTAGAAGGCTAGAAATGGACAGACCCAATGACCCAACAATTACTTTCCTGGGGATATTTGAAATAAACACACACACACACACACACACACACACACACTCACACACATACTCACACACTCACACACACACACACTCTCACACACACACACACTCACTCACACACTCACACTCATACACACTCACACACTCATACACACTCACACTCACACACACTCACACACACACACTCAGACACTCACACACACACTCACACACACACACTCACACACACTCACTCACACTCACACACACACACACACACAGTCACACACACACTCACACACTCATACACACACACTCACACACACTCACACAATCACACACATACTCATTCACACACACACACTCACACACACACACACACTCACACACATGCACACGCACACTCACACACACACACACACACACACTCACACACACACACTCACACAAACACACACACTCACAGTCACACACACACTCACACTCACACACTCACACAAACTCACACACACGCACACTCACACACTCACAGTCACACACACACTCATACACTCACTCACACTCACATGCACACACACACACTCACACACGCACATGCACACACACACACACACACACACACACTCACACCTCTAATCTACAACTATGTTCACAGCAGCACAATTTGTAATAGCTGAAACTTGGAAGCCTCCTATGTGTCCAGTGACAGATGAGTAGTTAAGAACAGCATGGCAAGTGGTCCGGGAGGTGACGCAGTGATAAAGCTTTGGACTCTCAAGCATGAGGTCCTGAGTTTGATCCCCGGCAGCACATGTCTGGTTCTTTCTCTCTCCTCCTATCTTTCTCATTAATAGATAAATAAAATCTTTAAAAAAAAATAGAACAGCATGGTGAAAAAGAGACTTTCATGCCTGAGTCTCCAAATTCCCAGGTTCAAACCTCTCCCCCCACCCTGCCACACACACACAAATCTCACACCACCATAAGGCAGAACTGGGCATTGCTATGGTAAAAAAAAAAAAAGGTAGACATTCATAATGAAATATTATTCAGCTGTTAAGAATGGCTTCAAAAATGCTAATTTTATAAAGAACCTAACAGAATAGTTTTCTCTAGAGTTTGGGTAAAACAGTTATGAACATCAACGTTCATGTGTTGAATCATGTGTGTTCATGTGTTGAAAGAATATTAGGGAGTCGGCGGTAGCTCAGCGGGTTAAGCGCATGTGGTGCAAAGCGCAAGGACCGGCGTAAGGATACCGGTTCGAGCCCCCGGCTCCCCACCTGCAGGGGCGTCGTTTCACAGGCGGTGAAGCAGGTCTGCAGGTGTCTGTCTTTCTCTCCTCCTATGTCTTCCCCTCCTCTCTCCATTTCTCTCTGTCCTATCCAACAACGACATCTATAACGACAACAATAACTACAACAACAATAAAAAAACAAGGGCAACAAAATAAAGAATATTACGAGACTTCCCACTGCTAATGGAAGAGAAGAAACCACACTAGTTTTGTCCTTTGCGTCCCAGAAGCTCAGATTTAATAATGTTCCTTTCCTCATGATTCAGCACATGTACACTGAATACTATGGGTGTGTATTTTTATGTAGCTGGAGACATTTAAATATGAACTTCTGGGATGGAAAGGACAACCCAGGAGTTCTGTGGCTTATCCTCTTCCATTAGTAGTGGGAAATCTTTAGGAAACACTAAACCAGATTCCAGGCTATTTTTTCTCCCTTATGTAACTAATCAATCTCTCTGGAATTTAGTTTGGTAAAACCTGTAGCTAGTGGTTCCTCATTATTTCCTCTGACTGCCTGATTGTCTCAGTATTTACATTTCAATTAATCTTTTCCCCATAAATACAAAAGACCATTTAGTAGCCTTAATACTGAACCTTTACATGCGAACACCAAGCATTAGAACGCATTTATTTTTTATTTAAAAATTTAATATTTATTTATTGTTATTTTTAAAATATTTATTTCCTTTTGTTGCCCTTGTTTTTTTATTGTTGTAGTTATTATTGTTGTTGATGATGTTGCTGCTGGATAGGACAGAGAGAAATGGAGAGAGGAGGGGAAGACAGAGAGGAGGAGAGAAAGACAGACACCTGCAGACCTGCTTCACCACCTGTGAAGCAACTCCCTTGCAGTGGGGAGCCGGGGGCTCGAACAGGGATCCTTACTCCAGTCCTTGTGCTTCGCAGCATGTGCGCTTAACCCACTGCGTGACCACCAGACTCCCTCAGTATTTATTTATTCCCCTTTGTTGCCCTTATTATTTTATTGTGGTAGTTATTATTGCTGTTGATGTCATCATTGTTGGATAGGACAGAGAGAAATGGAGAGAGGAGGGGAAGACAGAGAGCGGGAGAGAAAGACAGACACCTGCAGACCTGCTTCACCGCCTGTGAAGTGACTCCCCTGCAGGTGGGGAGCCGGGGGCTCCAACTGGGATCCTTACTCAGGTCCTTGCGTTTGGCACCACGTGTGCTTAACCTGCTGTGCTACCGCCCGAGTCCCAAACTCATCATATTTTTCATAGCAGGGTGAGATGGCTGTTCAAGTTGTATTCACTTGGGATCTAGTGCTAATTCTCAGCTCAAATGTGACTGGAAATGGGCGTTAGGGTGGCTCTAAGAACGACTACTATAAAGCAATACTAAATATCAGGAACTGGTAAGATTTTATAAGGGGCATTTGGTTTACAATTGTCTCCCACTTAAAAACTACGATGAAAATGCTGAAAAGGCTATCCATTACAGTTCATCCCATGGCAACCCTACTAAGTTGCAGTCCAGACCCTCTCTCTATGATTTCTTGAGCATTCATTCCACCATGTGAGTTTTCTGAAAATTACCCAGGAGACCCAAGTGTGGGCCTGAGACCCATTTCACTACTTTCCTAGCAGACTTACGACTCTCAGCAGAAATCATCGCTGAAGGGTGAGGTCCTCATGCTGATTTGCTCGGATTCTCTCCACGTGCTTATTGGCCTGAAGAAACCTCCATAGACTCGGGATTTGCACAGGCAGCTTCTAGGAAAATTCCCTATCTGGTTTTACTATTTACTCAGCACCGTCAGTGGAGTGTGATTGCAACTTCCTTCATAATGAAAGGAGGAACGACTGCTTTTAAACTGCTGCTTTTCCTTTATTCCCCCCTCCGCTCCCCAGAGAAATAGGGAATCTTAAACCAGGTGAAAGTGAGAGGCTAAACAGTGATATTACTGGCACTTTCTGTATTAGAGGCATCTGCCCATCAGATTCATGTTTCCTTTTAACTAATGGATGTGAGGACCAGGTGGAGGCGTTCCTGATAAATTGCACACGTTACAGTGTGCAAGGGCCTGGGTTCAAGCCCCTGGTCTGCACCTGCAGGAGAACTTTCATATGTGGTGAAGCACTGTTGTTTCAGTCTTCCATTCCCTCTCAATTTCTGTCTCTTTCCAAAATAAATAAAACAAATTAAAAGTTAAAAGTAATAAGAATGTGCCCTTGAAAAGGACAACACAATTTTCTGTAAGAAAATGTAGTTAGTAGTGGTCTGGGAGGTGGCACAGTGGATAAAACACTGAACTCTCAAGCATGAGGTCCTGAGTTCAATCCCTGGCAGCACATGTACCAGAGTGATGTATGGTTCTTTCTCTCTATCCACCTATCTTTCTCATAAATAAATAAATTCTTTAAAAAAAAAGGAAATGTAGTCTCCAGGGCTTTTAGAGGCATGGACATGGAATATCAGAGCAGATTCCTAATAAACTAAAAAAAAAAGAAAGAAAATTCACCTCAACTCGACAAAATACAACCAGGATTTCATCAGAGAATCTCTAGGCTACAGCCATGAAGATGTAGACACCACTATGATTCTATCCTGATCTCCCCAGACAGACGCCCTCACTATGTGTCCTGGAACCTTCCCTCCCCAGAGTCCTGCCCCACTAGGGAAAGACAGAGACAGACTGGGGGTGTGGATCCACCTGCCAACACCCATGTCCATATGAGAAGCAATGACAGAAGCCAGACCTCCAACCTCTGCACCCCATAGATAACTTGGGTCCATATTCCTAGAGGGGTAAATGTTAGGGTAGGATGACCAGAGTAGCAGGTGTGAGTTAGAAAGGAAAAATAAAGGGAGTCGGGCAGTAGCACAGTGGGTTCAAGCACAGGTGGTGCAAAGCGCAAGGATCGGAGTAAGAATCCCGGTTCGAGCCACGGGCTCCCCACCTGCAGGGGAGTCACTTCACAGGCGGTGAAGCAGGTTGGCAGATGTCTGTCTTTCTCTACCTCTCTCTGTCTTCCCCTCCTTTCTCCATTTCTCTCTGTCCTATCCAGCAATGACATCAGTAACAACAACAATGATAACTACAGCAACAATGAAACAAGGGCAACAAAAGGAAATAAATAAATATTTTAAAAAAGGGAAAAAAAACTAGTATAGTCATGGGTCCTTTGGAATATAACTAAAATAGCACTACTATTATCTATAAAATGGAGATCCCCCAACTCTTCATATGAACTATTCCAGCCTTTATGTTCATGATTAGTCAACAATTTGTTTGGCTTTATATGTTAACTCTTTTTTTAGCCACCAGGTTCCAGATGCTAGCATGATGCCAACCGGACTTCCCTGGACAGACGACCCCACCAATGTGTCCTGGAGCCCCTCCTCCCCAGAGCCCTGCCCCACTAGGGAAAGAGAGAGGCAGGCTGGGAGTATGGATCCATCTGTCAATGCTCATGTTCAGCAGAGAAGCAATTACAGAAGCCAGACCTTCCACCTTCTGCATCCCACAGTGACCCTGGGTCCATACTCCCAGAGGATTAAAGAACAGGAAAGTTATCTATGTTTACTTTGCAGCTCCTAACCTTCCCCCAAGGATGTAGGCATACTTTATGAATATCAGATAAAACCTCTGTTAGTCTGAAAGATTTTTATTTGTTTGTTTTGTTTTGCTTTGCTTTTTCCCCCCACTAGAGTTATTGTTGAGGTTCTGTGCTGGTACTATGCATTTATTTATTTCTTTCTATTATAATTGATAGGGCAGATAAATTGAGAGGAGGGTGAATAGAAAGAACAAGAGAAATACAGAATGCCTGAAGACCTGTTTTACCACTTGTGAAGCTTCCCCCCCTGCAGGTGGGGAGCAGGGGCTCAAACCCAGGTCCTTGTGCCTGGTAATATGCTAGCTTAAATCAGCTGCACTGCCACCTCATCTCATCTGAAAGGTCTTTTGACACATTTGTCTGTGTTTACTCTGACATAGCCAAAGTACCCCCTGGAGGGAGAGATATAACAAAGAATTTCTAACATATCTCCTCATAATAACTGAGCAGGCATTATAAACCACAGGGTCCCCAACATTTCTTCACTCCATTGATACGTGAAGCCAGAACTCTTTAAACAAATGGCACACTTAATTATTTTTGTCAGAGAAAGAGAGAAAAACCAACCAGAGCTTTACTCTCACCCAGTGATGGCAGGATAGAATCCAAGGGTTCATATACGCAAGCCCTTTACTCCCCTCTGATTCTCCTCCTATGTCAGGAGGCATTGTTTTATTATTGATATTTTACAGTTGACTTCTTAAGGCTATAAAAATGACTCATTTTTATTAGGAAAATCATCCTTCAAATAATTCAAGGGCTTAACTTCAATTTTTATGGTTACAACTTTACTTGGACTGAGGGAAGTTTTTAGAATGCATTCACAAATTTGAATGTAGTGACTCAAGTCTTCTCAGAGGTCCTTGCTGAATCTTACTGCCCCTGTTGAAGAGTTCTCACCCCTCTTCCATGCCGGTGAACTCCTGCAACGACAGCAACAAAAAAGATGATCTGCTTGGCTTCCTGAAAACAGGACAATCTGGCTCATTTCCTGTTAAAATTGACCATGAGTTGTTTTGAAGGATTTTCCTCTATACGGACATATTATATGGAATGATGGCAATTTAATTTCCTCAGAGTTCCGAAAAATGAAATTGAGCATAAAATAAATATACCCATCAATAAATAAGTAGAATAAATTCAAAATGACCACAAATCATTAGGTTTAGACTTTTATGTGCTCTTGACAGTCAGTGTAATGATCTTTCTGCTTGTTTGCACTGAAAAAAATAGCAGTGGGTGATCTTAAATCTGAGGGAAAGAGAAGCTATGTCAGTGTGTAGCAGGTAATAAAATGTCTCAAAACATTACGGAATTCTCACTAATTATATGATTAAAATAAAGCATGTAAAATAGATTTAGTGCCTCTCATTTTTCATACATTGCTTTCTCCTAGAATCCCAGAAGTAATAAAGGTACTCATTTAGGATGTTTTGAAGTGGTGGCTTTATATAGAACCTTATCCAAAATTAAATGTAATGGGCAAAGAATATATGTACCTCCTACCTTCTCCAAATTTTGAAACTCCCAGAAGGAAAGCAGTCAGGGCTTGAAAGGAAATAAAGATATTTCCATAAAAAAAAAGCTTCAAGCTTCAGTTGCAATAAGTGAGCCATGCTATAAACTCACCTTATGAACCTGCAATTCCTCTCCTGAGGCCTAATCCCAAGTAATGAAACATACCCATCCAAAGAGATCTCTGTGCACACCTATGTTCATAGCAGCAACGCTTATAATATCCCACACCTGGAAGTAACCCAGGTGCCCAACAACACAAGAGTGGCTGAGAAATTTGTGTTGTACAGACACAATGTTATAATACTCAGCTGCTCTTCTTCTTCTAGCGTTTGCCCTTCTTCTGTAGCCAGTCAACAGCATCAGGTTGAGCCTGATGTCAAGTTTCGAGACCTCCTTTGAATCTGGAGAGATGGCAGTCGTTGACTATGTGGGTCATAGTCTGTCTGTAGCCGCAGGGGCAGTTCGGGTTGTCTCTGGCTCCCCAGCAATGGAACATAGCGGCACACAGGCCATGGCCTGTTCGATAGCGATTGAGGAGGGCCCAATTATAACGTGCTAGGTCAAAGCCGGGTTGACGCTTGCAGGGGTCTGTGATGAGGTGTTTGTTCTTTACCTCAGCTGACTGCCAGCTCTGTTTCCAAGAGACTGGAACAGAGAAGTTCAGTGTAGGCGTAGGGGACCAGATTGGGTGACGAGACGTCAAGCGTTGGACAGGGTGGGCGAAGATATCCACGTATATTGGCAGGTCCGGTCGAGCGTAGACGTGGGAAATGAACTTAGATGATGCCGCATCCTGACGAATATCTGGCGGGGCAATGTTGCTAAGAACTGGCAGCCATGGAACTGGGGTGGAACGGATGGTTCCAGAAATTATCCTCATGGAGGAATATAATTTGGAATAGACCAAGTGGACATGGGGGCTACGGAACCATACTGGGGCACAGTATTCTGCAGTGGAATAGCATAATGCCAGAGATGATGATCGTAGTGTGGAAGCGCTCGCGCCCCATGAGGAGCTGGCCAGTCTTGCAATGATGTTATTCCTCGCGCCCACCTTTGCTGCAGTTTTTATGAGATGTTTGTGAAATGACAGGGTGCGATCGAGAGTAATGCCAAGATAGACTGGCTGGGCTTCATGCCGGATTCTCGTATCGCCAAGCTGCACATTAAGCTCACGCGAGGCCGAGGCATGGTGTAGATGGAAAACAGATGATACCGTTTTTGCAGTGCTAGGGATTAGTCGCCATTTTTTACAGTAATCAGATATCAGAGACATGTCTTTCGTGAGTGTTTCCTCGAGGATGTCGAACTTGGATGCCTGAGTTGCACAGCAGATGTCATTGGCGTAGATGAACTTCCTTGAAGAAGTTTCTGGGAGGTCATTGATGTAAATTGGGATGCATTGGATCGACCTTCCCGTGGAAACTGACGATCCTTCCTAGCTGACTGAATCCACATGGATCCCAGTCACTTTCAAAGCCAGCAACAAGCAGCTCCTGCCAGCTTTCAAGCTGTGGTCCTCCAACTTAATGTTGAGGGACTGTCCTTTGCCAAACGCATTCTTATTGGTCAATTGGCGATTCAGCATCAGGCAGATGTTATCTGCCTACAAGAAACACATATAGCAGTCGATGAAGCTGCTCGATTCACTCAGCTGTTAAGAAGGATGAAGTTACTCAGGACTTTGTGCTGGGTGTGGTACTACTGAAGACCTCTGCAGTCTTTCTTTTATTGAGAGGAAAAGAGAGAAGAAATGCATAGACAGAGAGGGTAACTTTAAAGCACCCATGTAGCGTTCACGAAGCTTCCCAGGTGCTATTCATGGTTCTTCCAAGTGGTGTTGGGGCTTGAACCCCAGGCCTCATGCTTACTAAGGTGTGAGCTGTACTGGGGGGGGCTATTATATTTCATGCCCACCTCTTTTCCCCTTTGTGTGAAATCTCTCTCTCTCTCTCTTTCTCTCTCTCTCTCTGTCACACACACACACACACACACACACACACACACACACACACACACACACACACATTTTTTAGGGAAAATTTGAAACAGCTCTCATACTCTCTCTCTTACTTATTGGATAGGGTAGAGAAAAATGAAGAGAGGAGGGGGAGATAAAGATAGACATCAGCATAACTATTTTACCACCTGTGAAGCTTCCCCCTTGGAGGTGGGGAGCTGGTGGCTTGAACCTGGATCCTTGGGCTTAGTACTATGAGCATTTAACCTCATGTGCCACTGCCCAACCCCCTTACTCCTCAATTCTTTGATGAGTCTATGGATTATGTCTCTACAAATATGTGGGAAGGATCATGGCTGAACTCCCCCCAACACAAATCCAGCACTGAAGCCAGGGCCTCACACTTGGTAAGGAAATTGCTTTTCTCATCATCTCTCTACTACAGTCCCTTTTAAATCACAATTTTACTTTTTCTGCATTAGTTTTGTTCCAAGTTTACAGAACTTCTACCTATTAGGATGTTAGAAAAGCCATGAAACATTTTTAAACATTTCCAGCTGTCCAAATGAGTAGAAGGATTATGTGTGAAAGTAGATTCAGGGGGGCGGGTGTTGGTGCACCTGGTTGGGTACACATGCTACAATGTGCAAGGACCTGGGTTCAAGCCCCTGGTCCCCACTTGCAGAGGGAAAAGCTTTGCAAGTAGTAAAGAAATGCTGCAGGTGTCTCTCTGTCTCTCTCCCTCTCTATCATTCCTTTCCCTCTCCATTTCTGGCTGTCTCTATCCAATAAAGATAATAAAAAACAAACAAACAAAAAAAGAAGTGAAAATAGACTCAGGCAGAAAGGATCTTGAGACTAGTAGTTGATTTTGATAATTTTCTCGACTCTCAGTAAGTTCCCAGAAAACCCCCACAGCCCTTGGAATCCCCTTATAGGAGTCACTGGTCTCAAGATATATTTATATTCATAGCTGGGATTGATGTGTTAAAAATTATTAGTCATATAATAATGATCAGCAAGACTGTAGGATAACAGGGGTACAATCCCCACACAGTTCCCACCACCAGAGTTCCCTGTCCCATCCCTTCCATTAGAAGCTTCCTTATTCTTTATCCCTCTGGGAGTCTGGACCAAAGATCTTTGTGAGGTGCAGAAGATGGGAGTTCTGGCTTCTGTAATTGCTTCTCCACTGGACATGGGTGTTGGACATGGGGTGGATCCACACCCCCAGCCTGTTTCTCTCTTTCCCTAGTGGGGCAGGGGTCTGTGGAGGGGAGACTTTGGGAACAATTGATTTTTTGAAGTTGGATCTTACTTCTTTCTTATGAAATGTGAGTTTCACATGAAAGTGATGTTCTACATTCCTAGACCTCCTTCAAGTTAGTTATCAAATTCAAGCAAAGACTACTAAGACAGAAGCTCCTAAAATAGTCTTCCTAGACTCTTTCCACCCTACTGTTTCTATTCTTATCTGTCTGTCCTTACATTTTGGTTCCTGTTTATTAAACATTTTGTTATACTTTGTATCTTGTTACCTTTCAGCCACAAAGTTGCAGATGCTACTGATTCCACCCTGATTTCCCTGGATAGATGACCTCACCCATGTGTCCTGGAGCCTCCCCTCCCCAGAGCCCTGCCCCACTAGGGACAGACAGACACAGGCTGGGGGTGTGGATCCACCTGCCAACACCCCACGACTCCCAGGGGGCTGCTCTGACCTCCATCACCCAATGGCGGAGGTGGTGGGACACCCGGAGTGAGAGCTTGCATGTTCTGGCACTTGAAGTGCCAGGGATCCAGATGTGCAACCCCTCACCCCCAGTCACAAGAGTCTCTTAATATACATGAGAGAGCTGGTGTCTTTTTCCTCTTTAGTGAAATAAGATATGATGATTTCCCTTCACATATCACCAATCACTGAGTTTTCCTTAAAGCGAGTCTTTTATTTATTTATTTATTTAAGAAAGGATTAATTAACAAAACCATAGGGTAGGAGGGGTACAACTCCACACAATTCCCACCACCCAATCTCCATATCCCACCCCCTCCCATGATAGCTTTCCCACTCTCTATCCCTCTGGGAGCATGGACCCAGGGTCATTGTGGGTTGCAGCAGGTAGAAGGTCTGGCTTCTGTAATTGCTTCCCCGCTGAAAATGGGTGTTGACTGGTCGGTCCATACTCCCAGTCTGCCTCTCTCTTTCCCTAGTAGGATGGGTCTCTGGGGAAGCAGAGCTCCAGGACACATTGATGGGGTCTTCGGCCCAGGGAAGCCTGGCTGGCATCCTGATGACATCTAGAACCTGGTGACTGAAAAGAGAGTTAACATACGAAGCCAAACAAATTGTTGAGCAATCATGGACCCAAAGCTTGCAATAGTGGAGAGGAAGTGTTAGGGGTGTACTCACTGCAGACTCTAGTGTACTTCTGCTTTCAGGTATATATTTTGCAGTAGTTTATGGATACGTGTGAACATATGCTCTCTCTCACAGAAACTGGTGTATATTTAGGTTTTGGGAAAGTGAGTCTTTTATACAGAAATGATTCAGCTATATTACACACTCTCGAGGCTTAAGAAATCGTTCTTCTTCTCTACACACTTGCAAAGGCTATAAAGAGCCAAATTCAAACATGATAGCTGGATTTAAGGGCTTTAGTAAAAAAAAAAGTATATATATATGATAAAGGGTAAAATTAATATCACAATTTTTTCAGCATTCACAGAATAAATCAACTTGAACTTCTGTGTAAATGAGCTTTTGAAGGGCTGATTTATTTGTTATTTACTTATGTGGCATATCATTATGCAGTGTTAGAAGTTCAAGATCTTAAATTATCTATATAATATGAATTGCAACATTTTCAAGCAAATGTCTCCTCAGATGAGGAGTTTATTTTCTGCTTTGACCTTTAAATTCAGGATACATCTGATTATAATTATTCTCTTCATGTCACTGAAGTTGGATGGTACTTAAAATTTAACAGGAATTTCTGTAGCACTATTAAACTGTAGCAATGTATTTTCTGTCCCTACACAAGACTGTTAAATGGTGTTAAGAATGAAATTGCTTGAAGCATGAAAGCAACAGGAATTAAGCTGGCTAAAAACATTGTAGTTCTATAAGAATAGTTACACAGGTGCTAGCAACATTTATACTTCTTGGTAATACCTAAATCTCTTGGTTTAAACACAGTATTTTTCTTTTTTTTTTTTTTTTTAAGGAGACATTAACAAAACCATAGGATAAGAGGAGTCGCACCACCATGTCTGGGCTGAGGTGTGAGCACTCTCTGACTCTCAAAGTCCTCAGTAAAGACAAAAGGTAAGAGTGGATATATACTGGTTTTCATTTTTGTTTAACTTTTTAAAGATTTATATGTGATAATTTCATGAGAGAGAGAGAGGTCAAAGCACCAGTTGAGCTTTTGCAAGAGTTGAATTTCCACTTTTTAAATTGAGAAAATGATATTTTATAAAGCTGCTGTCAGAGCCTGGACCTGACTGAGGATACACACTACTTTAAGCAAGAACCCGGGTTCAAACTCCAAGTCTTCACCTGAAGAGGACAAATTCCATGAGTGGAGAAGCTGTACTGCAGGTTTCTCTCTTGATGTATGTCTCAATCTCCCCCTTCTTTCTTAATTTTTCAGTCTCTATCTATTAAATAAATAAAATTAAAAAATTAAAAAATATACATATAAATTTAAAAAAACAGCTAATATGCAGGTGGAGAACCATAGCCAGATGGCAGGATCCTGAAATCTAACGTGTCTCAAGGTTAAGAGAAAATAACTCGCGTCACCAGACAGTCACTCTGAAGAGTCTGGAGGGACACACCCAGACATCCCGAGATAGAAGAGTCTCAGGTGTGATCACCATTCTGGCAGAGTGGGGACTAGAACCCGCATCCTAGAAGTGCATTGGTGTTGTGTGTGTCTAATAGGGTGCCCTAGTGCCCAGTTCCCACCAACACTTATTTTTAATCTGTTAGATATTGACTCTTATCATTTCTATGCAGCTGTATCTCACTGAGATGTTAATTTACATTTTTCTAATGGTAAGTGATCTTTTATGTGGATCTTTTTTTTTTTTCCTCATGTCTTTTGCCATCATGTACATGCCTTTTTGGGAGAAATGTCTCTTCAGATCTTTTGTCCACCTTTTCACTGGGCTATTTGCCTTTTTTTTTTCCTTTCTGTGAAGTTGTATGATTTACTTTTTAATATTTTCATTATAAATCCCTTTTCTGATATGAGATGTGCTAATATGTCACCCCGATTATTAAGTTACTTTTTTTCCCCTTTGTGCAAGTTTCTTTCACTGAATAAAATATTTTTACTGGCTGGGAAAATAGTACAACTAATAGAACAGCAGAATAGCATGCCTGGGACTGTGTGGTGGTGCACCTGGTTGAGCGCACATATTACAGTGTACAAGGTTTCAACCCCCTGGTCCCCACCTGCAGGGGGAAACATATGTGAGTGTTGAAGCAGTGCTGCAGGTGTCTATCTGTCTCTCTTCCTCTCTATCTCACCCTTCCTTCTGGATTTCTGACTGGCTCATCCAACAAATAAATAAAGATAATTAAAAAAATAACATGCCTAAGGTTATCAATTCAATCCCCATAACTGCTTGTGCCAGAATAATACTCTGGATTATCTCTCTTTCTGCTTTCCTTAATCTCTCTCTCTCTCTCTCATCATAAGTAAAATACATTTAAAATAAATATTTTAGAAAAGGCCAACAAAAACCCTTCTTAGCACCTCATTTTCTTTACCTGTAATAAAACTTTTGGCTCTTTAGTGCTCATGCTGGCTGACAACTTCAAGACTGCAGAATACTATGAACAGTGTGGACCTTAAGAGGTCACGATTTGTCTGCATGTGGTTTTCAATCAGGTCTGATATAACTTGCATTTTGGGAAGCTGAGTGTTTTTACACATGCACTCCTGAACTATCCAAAGTGAATCACTTTAGTCAAAACTGTGTTTAAACTTGGATCTTAAAATATAAAAGACATTCTAATTACATGGATGAGCTGCCTAAGTACAGAAATAACTTTTGTGATCCTCAGAAATATTAATGACTTTAGATGTTTAAAAGTAGTCTATGACGACCAGAAGAATTACTTAAATAAGGGAATCAGGCGGTAGCGCAGCGAGTTAAGCACAAGGATCCCATTTCAAGCCCCTGGCTCCCCACCTGCAGGGGAGTCACTTCACAGGTGGTGAAGCAGGTCTGTGGGTGTCTATCTTTCTCTCCCCCTCTCTGTTTTCCCCTCCTCTCTCCATTTCTCTCTGTCCTATCCAACAACAAGGATATCAACAACAACAACAATAATAACTACAAGAATAAAAAACAACAAGGGCAACAAAAGGGAATAAGTAAATAAATATTAATAAAAAGAATTACTTAAATAAGAGAAAAAGGATGAACAGTTCTAATACATTCATGCAAAGCCCTCATATCCCAGTGGCCTGAATCAATAATGCCATAAGAGATAAAGATGTATCCAGTCAAAAGAAATATATCCAATCAAATGTCCATATAGAAATGTATTGGTTAATAACCACTCCACAACAACACAAAGACCCATCAGTACTGGGACATACCATTAACCCATACAGCAGAGCATTACACAGCAATAGAAAGAACCAACTACTGATACATAAAAGCATCCTTATCATTATTATCATTATGGCATGGCACCTAGACTCACACTTGCAAGGTGTCATTGTTCCCAGCTGCCAACTCTCTCACTCTATTTTGGAGAAATATGGAGCGTGGAGGACAGACACTACAGTGTCTCTTCATCATCTAGTGAGCTTTTCCTGTGTCACGCTGCTCCCAGACGATGCTCAACTGGAGCCCAGGGCTATGCATGGTAAGGCATGCTCTTTACCAGGTGAGCTACCTTGTGGCGCAGAATTCAGTGCTACTGTAGTGCATGAAAGAAGTCCATGAGCTGACAAGCTACATTGAGTGAACACACACATGCATTGTGCATACCGTATGATTTCGTGTGCATGAAATGCAAACTCCTCTATAGTAACAGAATGCTGCTATGGTTTAAGCAGTGAGCAGTGGTAGGCTACAAGGGTGTTAAGACATCTGTCAAGGATGACATTCTGCATCTTGCTCAAAGTCGCGGTTTGCTGGGTGAAACAACTGTCAAAATTCAGCGAGTGCAACTTTGTACAGGGCTATTATTCTCTTCGCCTGCTGCATCAACCTTCCCTCTTGGGTGCCGGTAGCTGGTTTGCCACTGCTTGTAATGTAGGCTCCTTGACAGTTACAAGTCTGTCTTTCTGGTGAAATTCTGAGCAAGAACAGAGGCTACTGACCTTACTGCACTGAGGTTTAACTTGGTGCTTTGCAGCTTACCCCTTGGATAAAGACCTGGATATTCAGGGAGCTGGATAAAGCAAAAGTCCTGACCTTGAGAAGCTCAGAGACTGCTGGGACAGTTAGCTAACTCAGGGGCATGTAAGTGTGTGTTCATCAAGTGCTTTGAACAGGTGGTGGATGAGAACACAGAGCAGAGATGCTTCAAGGTCAAGCAGACATTCCACTTCATCTTTGAAAAGCTTCACTGAGCCTCCTGGGGAATTTCTCTGCTTTCAGTTTTTAGAGCACTGCTAGATCACAGCACATACTGGGTTCAAACAAGGCTCTGTGTGTGTGTACGACTTAGCTTCACCACCAATGCGAATGTGCCATGAGTTGAGTGGATCTTCGCCGTTCTGAGTATCTCCCAGAGAACATAGATGGAGTGTGTTAGATATGCTTGCTGATGTCCCTGCATTCTTATGAAAATGGGAGACTCATTTAACTTAATCAGCTCCTATACATCTGAAAGGCTGATCTGCCAACACACGTTATAAATAGTGTGATCTATACAAAGATGTATGTGCCTGAAGGTCAGAGTAATTACACTGTGATTAGCCCTCCTGCCTAGATTGAAGACAACTTTGAGAACCTCCTAGAGGAGCCTAGTATTTGAATAAGCTTTTGTGGGATAATTATGCTTAAGTAAATATTTTATGTAAGCTTGCAGCAGGGCAACTATATATAGTCACGGGTCTATGATAAAAATACCAACACTTTTGCATTAATTTTGAAATGCAATTTAAAAGGAACTGTCACTTTATAAATAAAAATGCAACGCGATTATCTATTATACCAATTAAATCATTATTTGAGGGGCAAATTATGGAATTTTTAGAACCAAGTGCATAATGGTGGCTCCTGGTATAAGTTAGTTTCAGCTGCAGTGATGACTCATAACTGATTGCACCTAGGAGATGACTTTCTGAATATTGAAAAATGAGAACCTGAGTTTCTGGAAATACAGCCTCAGTGAGCACACCTGTCCTTATGTTACCATTGCAGCTTCACATTTATCCTGTAAAACTTCACTTAGTGGAGCAAGTGTTGAAGTTCTGATCTTTCCATGCCATACTACATGTTTGGTAGAAATAAGGGATCTCTCCTTTGAACAACTAAGTTAGACCCAAGGATTAAAGGATTGTACTTAGACTTCTTATATTCAGATCAAAGGCCCATCTTCCAAAGTTCTAATGATTAATAATCTCTGGCTATAAGGGGATGGGATGGGATACGGAGTTCTGTTGGTGGGAATTGTGTGGAGTTGTACCCCTCTTATCCTATGGTTTTGTCAGTGTTTCCTTTTAAAAAATAAATAAATACAATATATATATAAAAAACTGCATAAAAAAGATGTTTCAGTTCTGGTATTTAGTTAAGGTGGATGTTCGACACATTTTCCATGATATCCTTTTTTAAAAAATATTTTATTTTATTTATTTATTCCCTTTTGTTGCCCTTGTTGTTTTATTGTTGTAGTTATTATTGTTGTTGTCGTCGTTGTTGAATAGGACAGAGAGAAATGGAGAGAGGAGGGGAAGACAGAGAGGAGGAGAGAAAGATAGACACCTGCAGACCTGCTTCACCGCCTGTGAAGCGACTCCCCTGCAGGTGGGGAGCCGGGGTTTGAACCGGGATCCTTATGCCGGTCCTTGTGCTTTGCGCCACCTGCGCTTAACCCGCTGCGCTACAGCCCAACTCCCCCATGATATCCTAACATGAAATTGAGTCTTAAATGAGTCAGGAAGTTAAAACTGGCAGAATGAAGCACTTCTTAATTTGTCTGATCTTGGCACTCTGTATATTTATGTCACACGTGTCCTTTAAGATGGTAGGGTTCTGGATAACACAGAGGAGCGTGGTATATAAAATAAATAGTCTTGAAATGAGTCCCTGGCAATGTGTTCACCATAATGACTATTTCTCAAATTAAAATATGGCTACTTCTGGCATGAAATCCATGCTTTATTTTGTAAGAATGAATGTTCACACTAGCTCATTCTTAGGGCAAGCATTAGAAAAGCAAATACTTTCCCATATCTGTAAACATCCATCAAACAACCAAAACAATTTATGTATCATCTACTATGTACTTGGCTAATGGTGCTTGTGGACAGGGTATGTATTACTGGAGAGATAAGCTGGCGCCAAGCAGCATAAACATGGATTTTGAAAGTGACAGGCAAAGAGTAGAAAGACGTAGGGAACTGAGGAGTGAGCTATACCACTCACTTAGGTGGGAGTAAGAAAGATGGCAGTGAGGACTGAGGGAGATGCCAGACACGAAGGAGGAAGTGATGGGAGAACCATTCTCCCCATCTCGTGCTTCGTATCTGTTCATTCAGTTAGTGTGCACCCAACATTTTCAGGGAGGAAGCAGTGGGTGGGTTGGGGGAGATATGTACATGGTTTCAGTCAGCTTCAGGTCCGCTTAGTATTGTGTGGGGAGCCACATGTGCCCTCAAGGTTGCTATTGGCATGGCCATAGAGTTTATGTTAAAAGATAGTTCCTGGGATTCGGGTGGTGGCGCAGCGGGTTTAGCAAGAACTGGCTTGAGGATCCCAGTTTGAGCCCCCAGCTCCTCACCTGCAGGGGAATCACTTCACAGGCGGTGAAGCAGGTCTACAGGTATCTTTATCTCCCTCTGTCTTTCCCTCCTCTCTCGGCTCTCGGCTCTCTCTCTCTGGGCTCTCGGCTCTCTCTCTCTGGGCTCTCGGCTCTCCCTCTCTGAGGTCTCGCTCCCTGCTCTCCCCCCGTGGTCAGCCATTGCTGGCTGGCTCCACGTGGTCTGAACCAAACCTCCCCCCCCATCCTATAATAAAGATCTGTGTACCCCTTTGCTCTGGACGTCCGCTCTCTTCTCCGCGGTGCAGCCCGACACCAGACCACCTCAACAACATCTGGCGCCCATCGTGTTCCGTACCCACACCACGCCCGGCCTGAGGTCTCCGAAACCGCCCAGACACAGGTAAGTGGCATCCGCCCGCTTCTGTGGCCCCGCGTTTCCCTCCACCATGGGATTTTTTCCGTTTTATGAGGAGGTGTCCCAGACATTCTATCCTTCTCTCCTGGGACAGGCTTTCGATCTCAGAGACGCTTTAATTTTTGCTACACCATGGGTTCTCATGGCTATATTTACTATTTTCAGGATATGTACAAGGCCTCCTGCCAAAAGGTTAAGTGACCTTGAGACTGAGATACAGGAGTTAAAGGATATTTGCTTAGGACTTAAACACCCTAAGCAATCTGCAGTCAGCCCCCAAACCACTGCCTCCGGGGACACGTGTTCGGTTTCTCCTGCGGCAGCTTCCGCTTCCACGACCCCTCCCCCCACTGCCCCTCAAGACACGTGTTTTGCCGCTCCTTTGACCCCTCCCCCAGCTGTCCCCACAGACACGTGTTCGGCTCCTTCTGCAGACAAGTGTTCGGTCCCTTCTGTGGCAGACACGTGTTCAGTTCCTTCTGCTTCTCTGGCCCTGCCCCCTTCTTCCCCTGAGGCTTCCGGTTCTCTAGCCCCTCCCCCTGACGTTCTGGTTTCAGCTCCGCCCCCGGCCCCTGCCGCCACGGTTTCAGCTCTGCCTGCAGCTTCCGTTTTCCTGACCCCGCCCCCGGCCCCTGCTGCCCCGGTTTCAGCTCTGCCTGAGGCTTCCTCGTCCCTGACCCCGCCCCCTGCTGATACGTCACCATTAAGGGACCTAGTGACTGAGATACGAGAGCTAAAGGATATTTTTTCAGCACTTAAGGATTTTAAACCATGTGTAGTCCGCCCCGGGAGCTCCATCCCCGTAGATATGCGTTTAGTCTCCCCTGCAGCCACTACAGCAGTTTCTACTGAAATTTCCACTTCTGTAGCTCCCTCTCCCGTGCAATCGGACCAAATCCACACATTCCCGGTAAACTTGGCCCCTTCTAAACAAAACCCTCAGCTGTGGCAGCCATATTCCTCGAAAGAACTTGGAACGCTCAGGCAAGCAGTCAGGGAGGACGGTATGCACTCTCCATGGACCAAGTCCGTTTTGAGAAGCTTTTACCAGCATTTAAATACTCCACAAGACTGGAAAGAACTGGCTCGTGCTGCACTCCCAGACCCACTCTATCTTCAGTGGCAGGCATGTTTCCGCGATGAGTGCTCTAGGCTATCGCAGGAAAATAGTAACAAACAGGTAGAATGGAATTTTGATGCTTTGTTTGGAGCAGGAGCTTATGAATCTGGAGCTCAGCAGGCAGAAGCCAGGTTTCCAACTGGTTATTTTGAAAAGGTACGCATCTGTGCAACACAAGCATGGGAAAGGGTGACCACACCTTGTTCGATTCTCCCCCTCCTCTCCGGTAAACCTTCTAATCTTCAACTCCACCCCCACAGTAGTAGGGGCACTGTGGCAAGACCATGGGGTTCTCGAATGGCTTCACACGCCAGTAGGAGGAGCTCCAAGACTCCTCACTGAGATAGATGCGTTAGCATTCATGGTTCACCAAGGGAGAAATAGGTCTGTGCAGGTCTTAGGGAAAGAACCGGATTTAATCATTCTGCCCTTTTCTCTCACAGATACAGAGTGGCTTATACGCCATCATTCCCACTTTGCCATAAGCTTCGTGGGGTTTCCAGGACAAATAGATAACCATTTTCCTTCTAATAAATTGATAGCTTCTTTACCTCTTCTGCCTCTACTAGCACCTAAACTTTTCTCTCAGGATCCCATTCCCTCTGCTCCTACAATCTTTACTGATGGCGGAAAAAGGGGAGCTGCTGCCCTTATATATTACCCAGACAAACAATCTCCTAAACCTCTCTTTACTGAGCTTCCTGATAATTCCCCTCAGTACAAAGAACTTTATGCTGCTTTTCTTGCACTAAAAGCTGTACCAGAATCCTTCAACCTTTTTTCTGACAGTGTGTATACTGTTAACTTACTTCCATGGCTTGCTCGTTCGTATGTGAAAATTGATGACAACCCACTTTCCCCTCTCTTGATTCAAATCGCCTCTATGCTCTGTTCTCGAACCCAACCACTGTATATTCAACACCTTCGTTCCCACAGCCCTCTTCCTGGTTCCCTGTCCGAAGGGAATGCCACAGTTGACTGCCTTGCCTCCACAGGAACTTTCCAAGTCTCTGTCTCTGATCCTGCTAATTTTCACTCTCTAACCCATGTTAATCTTAAAGGCCTTCAAGCTCGATTCCCTGATGTTCCTGTACCACAGTTAAAACATATCCTTGCTACATGCTCTTCTTGTGCAAGTCTCATAAAGACACCTGCTATCCAGACCCTTGGGGTTAATCCCCGAGGTTTAAAAGCTAATGCTATTTGGCAAATTGATGTCACCCACATACCAAACTTTGGCAAACAAAAATATGTGTTTGTCTCAATTGATACCTTTTCTAAATTTATGTGGGCTACAGCTCAGACAGGAGAAAGTGCTAAAAAGCTTGTAAGCCATATGCTCTCTTGTTTTGCCATTATGGGGGTCCCATTATTTTTGAAAACAGACAATGCACCTATGTTTACAAGTAAACAATTTAAAGATTTTTGTTCCCTCTGGAATATTACTCATACCACGGGCATTCCCTACAATCCACAGGGACAAGGCATTGTCGAGAGGGCCCATCAAACTCTTAAGGCTCAACTAAATAAAGATAAAGGAGGAACATATCCCCCAAATATCCGGCTAGCAAAAGCCTTAACTACGTTAAATCTTTTTAATATTTACAATAACTCAGCCTTACCCCCTATTATTCTTCACTGGCAAACACCATCTACCCTCCCATCTATTAAGGTCAAATGGAGAGACCCACTCGATAAAGTTTGGAAAGGGCCTGACCCATTATTGACCATGGGAAGGGGTTTCGCATGCATTTTCCCTCAAAATTTCTCTAAACCTGTCTGGGTTCCTGCCCGCCATGTCCGACAATACCCGCAGGATGGTGCTGTTATTCCTGAAGAACAAGAAATAACACAAGAGGACTAGATGCAGGATACATCCCAGGATCCATAATATGGCATGGCAGAACCTACAAAAGTTGGCTCACAGAGCCCTCTCTCCTACCCCTTCCCTGAATGTCTTACGTTATGAATGGCCAGTTGTGTTTTGTGAGTGAGTGTGCTGAATGACCAAAAATTTTTTGTATGACCCATCTGCTCAGAAGTACTCTAAATGTTAAAACCATTGTTACTAACATGCATTAACTCTCTAAGTAACCTGAGTCTGCTTATAGTCCAAAGTCAATTATAGTAAACCTCTAACTTGTTACAAGTTTTATTGTTTTTCACAAGTAAGTGATTACAGCTATCAAGCCTTCATATGAGGAATCATCTGTTCATATGGTAAGGTATTAAACTGTAAGAAGTTCCTCCATATCCAACCTATGTGAATTAGCAACATTCACATATTCTTGTAAACTTAACTGGTGTATCTTGTCTTGCCACCATAGGCCTGCCTTTGTCAGCCAACAATTTAAAGATGTTTCTCTTTATAACATCACCCATGCCACGGACATCCTTTACTACCCCCAAAGACAAATGGCTGTTCCCCTGGACATCACATTCACTGACTGCTTCCCTTAGACTTGAGATATGCTCCTACCTCTTCATATCAATGGATACATTCCCCCTTCCTTACCTGTATACCCTTAGTTGTGGGACCCTAGCTTGTTTTACTTCTTCTGCTCACAATAGGTCCTATAATTCTTTTTTTTTCAACATTTTAAATTTATTTATTAATGAGAAAGAGAGAAAGAACCAGACTCACTCTGGTACATGTGCTGCCAGGGATCGAACTCAGGACCTCATGCTTAAGAGTCCAAGGCTTTAGTCACTGCATCACCTCCCGGACCACAGTCCTATAATTCTTAACAAGCTCATGGCCTTTTGCAGCAACAGATTGATGCCATAAAGATGCAACCTATACAAAGTCACTATCATAGGCTGGACATGGCAGAATATTGAGTTGATGTGGAGGATTTGCCCCCCTCCATCAGAACGTCCACCATGTAGAGGGCTGGCTAGCCAATGACGGGTAAGAGGAAACTAGCGCTATCCAGTCAACCTAAGACAGGGCATCTGGTACTACTGGGCAAAAATGACCAGGTGTTCCAATGACGGGTAAGACGGAAGGCTGATCCCAACCTAAGACAGGCACAGTCCACCCTGCCACAAAACAAAGTCCGCCAAACATCAAAACATGATATAAGACAGGGGGACATGTGGGGGGCCACATGTGCCCTCAAGGTTGCTATTGGCATGGCCATAGAGTTTATGTTAAAAGATAGTTCCTGGGAATCGGGTGGTGGCGCAGCGGGTTTAGCAAGAACTGGCTTGAGGATCCCAGTTTGAGCCCCCAGCTCCTCACCTGCAGGGGAATCACTTCACAGGCGGTGAAGCAGGTCTACAGGTATCTTTATCTCCCTCTGTCTTTCCCTCCTCTCTCGGCTCTCGGCTCTCTCTCTCTGGGCTCTCGGCTCTCCCTCTCTGAGGTCTCGCTCCCTGCTCTCCCCCCGTGGTCGGCCATTGCTGGCTGGCTCCACGTGGTCTGAACCAAACCTCCCCCCCATCCTATAATAAAGATCTGTGTACCCCTTTGCTCTGGACGTCCGCTCTCTTCTCCTCGGTGCAGCCCGACACCAGACCACCTCAACAACAGTATTGAACTGAGAATCTGAATTTTCTCTTGTGTGTTCAAATGCTTGTGGTTATGTTTTGAGATCATAAAATCGGGGCCTTAGGTTTGATCCAACTATCTTGACGATTCTGAAAACAATTCAGTGAAACAGTATTTGTTTCAAGTAGTTACATATTTTTATATTTTATTTATTTATTTATTTATATTATTATCTAGAGACAGAAATTGAGAGGGGAGGGGGTGATAGAGAAAGAGTGAGACAGAGACACCTGCAGAAATGTTTCACTACTTGTGAAGATTCCCCCCTGCAGGTAGGGACGGGAGGCTTGAACCTGGGTCCTTGTGCACTGCAATGTGTGTGCTTGACCAGGGCACCATCTCCTAGCCCCTTTAAAATAGTCATTTTCAATAGCTGCTTATTTAGTTCTTATGCAATAATCAGTCTTTTGTAAATGATAGCTTCCACAAAAGCACTGCCAATTATTATTATTTTTTCTATATGGCTTTTTTTGTTCCTTGACTAAGAAAGATAAGGTTGTAAAGTTCATGGCAAGACAATCTGGGAAAGAAATATGTAGATGGACTTTTGAGAATGGGCACAGACTGTTAAGATATTTCAGTCACCAGGAAGATCTACTGGAGTAAAGACTCTTAGAACTCAAATGATAAGTACCATGTAAGCATGGGGCCATCTGGTCTCTATCCTTCCCCTTCTGTCTCATCTCAGCATGATTCCTTCAAGGTCTATACAAGACTATTTACAGCTGTGTAGCATTCCACTTTCTACACATACAGCTACTTTCTCAATCACTCCTCTGTTGTTGGACACCCTCCAGATGTGTGCTGTCACAGACTGTGCTGCTGTGAACACCTGTGTACATTGATCTCTTTGAACTGGTGTTTCTATGATGCTTGGACAGATCCTGAGAAGAACGGTCAAACCATAGGGCAGAACCATCTCTACTGTTCTGAGGAACCTCTGGGCTGTTTTCCACATGGGTTGAACTCACTGACATTTCTGCCAACAAGAAAAGGGAGGATATAAGTTGCATTGTGTGGGGTGTATTGCAACAAAGCAATGGAGTCAGGACAAGGGGGTGTAGAGGTTGCTGGGTATCCAACACACCATGGTGAAGACCAGCCTGGCTCCATAGTCTATAGATTCACAGGAGCCAGGGCACATCGTCACAAAGCTCCGTGTAGCTCTGTGTTCACTCTCAGACCTCATGCCAGCAGCAGAAGGACTTGGACTGCTGGTGGCAGTTGTGTGCAGACACCTATCACACGGAGATAAAAAAAATACCCACATGTAAACAATGGCTGTGTTAACCATTATTTCCCCCCAATAAAATAATAAAAGAAGAAAAAAAGAATAAATTAACAAGATAAGGGCAGATAGGTGGCTCAGTTTTAGTGCAAGAGTTTTAGAGGCCTCAGGTGCAATGCCCAGTACTGCCAGATTCTGGAGTTGAGTGGTGCTTTGATCCTATCTATCTGTCTGTCTGTCTGTCTCTCTATCTGTCTATCATCTATCATGCACCTATCTATCTATCTATCATTCTATTTATCTATCATCTATCATTCTACCTGTCATTCTATCATCTACATATCATTCTGTCTACCATTCTTATTATCTTTCAATCTATATATCATCTATCATTCTCTCTACCATTCTATCACTCTATGTATCATTCTATCTCTCTATCATTCTATCATACTATCTATCATTATATCTATGTATCTATCTATATTTCTACCTATATATCATTCTATCTATCTATCATTCTATCTAGCTATCATTCTTTTTTTAATATTTATTTAATTTATTTATTCCCTTTTGTTGCCCTTGTTGTTTTATTGTGGTAGTTATTATTGTTGTTGTCGTTGTTGGATAGGACAGAGAGAAATGGAGAGAGGAGGGGAAGACAGAGAGGAGGAGAGAAAGATAGGCACCTGCAGACCTGCTTAACCGCCTGTGAAGCAACTCCCCTGCAGGTGGGGAGCCGGGGTTCGAACAGGGATCCTTATGCCAGTCCTTGTGCTTTGCGCCACCTGCGCTTAACCTGCTGCGCTACAGCCCGACTCCCTCTAGCTATCATTCTATCGTCAATTATTGACCAGTCTATCATTCTATCCTTTTATCATTCTGTCTATCATCAATTTATTGACCAGCCTATCATCTACCTATCATCAGCCTATCATACAGCTACCATCCTCATTCTTTTACCTACCCACCTCTTTCATTATAAAATGCATGACTAAATCTTTAAGGAATATTGTTTAATCAGAAGGTCAAACTAACACCATCTGTGAACATCAATCCACCAGTTTGTCTAGTCCTCCTTTGTTTGTCAAATACAGAGACATAGTGTCCATGGTGACAATTGGAAAGGCTTCATGAAATTCTTCATAATGAGAGCAACCTGGTTCCTGATGACAGCTTAATGTGCTGCCCTCGGAGAGGGCCACTGGGTCTCCCCATATGGGACTCAGCTCTAGTGTCTGATGTCTACTGAGATATTAGGTTTCTTCTACCATGAGGAGGACAATGAGTTTCATTTCTGGAGCAGACACATATTCTAAAGATGAATTTGTGTGCCTGTCCAGGCAGTTTCCTCTGGCTCCATGATCTGTAGACTCACAGCAGGCAGGGGGCATCATCATGAAGCTCCGCGCAGCTCTCTGTTCACTCTCAGACCTCATACCAGCAGCAGAAGTCCATCATCACAGCCGGATTGCTCCAATCTGAATCTCGTTCAAAACAGGGATAGAACAATAATAATAAAAATCTGGGAGGCTCCAGGAGAAAAAGCTTTCAGACAGGGCAATGCAGATAAGCGAATACAAGGAGGCCGAGGTAAGAAAAGAACTGAAATCGTCAAACAAAACCCAGGGAAGCCACTGCGTCTGGAGCTCAAGAAGCCAGTAGAAGCAGGTTAGAAATAAGTCAGGCAACAAACAAAACACTAGTATAGCCACAGGCCCTTTGGAATATAACTAAAATATGCCTACTAGCTATCTACAAAATGGAGACCCCCCCAACTCTTTTATTTATTTATTTATTATTTATTTTATTTTATTTTAATTTTATTTATTTATTCCCTTTTGTTGCTCTTGTTGTTTTATTGTTGTAGTTATTATTGTTGTCGCTGTTGGCTAGGACAGAGAGAAATGGAGAGAGGGAGGGGAAGACAGAGAGGGGGAGAGAAAGATAGACACCTGCAGACCTGCTTCACCGCCTGTGAAGCGACTCCCCTGCAGGTGGGGAGCCGGGGTTCGAACCGGGATCCTTATGCCGGTCCTTGTGCTTTGCGCCACTTGCGCTTAGCCCACTGCGCTACAGCCCGACTCCCCCCCCCCCCACTCTTCATCTGCACTATTCCAGCCTTTAGGTTCATGATTGGTCAACAATTTGTTTAGCTTTGTATGTTAACTCTCTTTTTAACCACTAGGTTCCAGATGCTACCATGATGACAACCAGATTTCCCTGGACAAGATACCACCACCCATGTGTCCTGGAGCCAAGATTCCCCAGAGTCCTGCCCCACTAGGGAAAGAGAGAGGCAGACTGGGAGTATGGATCCACCTGTCAACACCCATGTTCAGCGGGGAAGCAATTACAGAAGCCAGACCTTCTACCTTCTGCATCCCACAATGACCCTGGGTCCATACTCCCAGAGGGTTAAATACTAGGAAAGCTATCAGGGGATGGGATGGGATATGGAGTTCTGGTGGTGGGAATTGTGTGGAGTTGTACCCCTCTTATCCTATGGTTTAGTCCTTTTTATAAATAAAAAAAATTTAAAAAAAGAAATAAGTTTAAAATAATAGCAGAAACCAGATGACACAGAGTTTTAGATGATGACAAAGAATTTAGGTTATATTCCCCCAGGACATTATTTTCTCTTGTTTTGTTTTGTTCAGGTTAACCCCACAGCTCTTCCTGTAACCATTCCCTTTTATAGGATACATTTTTTTATTATTTTCTTTCCCCAAGGTAATAGTTGCTTGTCCTCCTGGGAGATCTTATTCTACACTGTCAGCATATAATTCCACTTGCATAGTTCTTTTGCACTGAATTTATGAGAAAACACTTGCCCTTGTATTCTCCAAAGCAAACAAAACTTGAGATAACATTTTACTCATGAACCTGGAGGCATATGCTCAGAAGAGGAAAAAAAAAAAAGAAAAAAAAAAGAATAAGCAAGCTTTAAATCTTTCATCTTAAACTTTAAACCTGAAGGGATCAGTAGATTTTCTAGTATCTAGAACATTTGAACCCTTTTTGGAGACAATAAACGGTTGGTGAATTATTTAAAGGAATGTGTCTGCATTATGCATGGGCAGGTTCCATAGTTCAGTCAAATATCTTATCAGCGTATGCAGTTGTAGCACAACTCAGTATTTCCCACATAACTGCATTCAGAGGTGTCCTGGGGAGCAGAATCAAAGACTATCTGTACAGAATCTGTTATGCTGATATGCAGAATCTGTGGGAGGTGCTATTCAAAACATCTTACCTTTATTGTCCTGAGTGAAACTCACAATTATTGATCATCACAGTTATTGGTCCCCCCCACAAAGCAAAATGGTCATTAATATCACAATATTTTTCATAAACTGGAGCCAGGACTATTAGATGAATAACCCAAGGCCACACAAATTGTAAGTAGATAGCCCCTCCCTTGATTCACACCCCCTAGATTTCTCCAGAACATGCAAAAAAGAATGTAGATAGATGTTTGATCATTTTCAAGTGCAGCTTTGATGTTTAACATATATATATATATATACACACACATATATATAAATATATATATATATATGTGTGTGTATATATATATGCCAGGGGAGTAATAAATGGCATTAGCATTTTAATATTTTAGGAGACTGAGCCAAGATGACAGCCAGAAGTCAAGTCTAGGGGATTTCTCCTCAAGAAATATCTTCAGACGCTAATCTATCTTTCCAGGAAGGAGATCCCAGAGAAGGGGATGCCAAAAAACTCACAAAAGAAACCTGTAATAATAGATGCGATCAGTGGGACTAAGAACATTGAAGGAAAAACAAGATTTGTGAGGTTTTTTTTTTTTTTTCCCGTTTTGTTTTCCTCTTCCCCATCCCAAGCCTTGATGCCAGGGATTCAAGGCTACCTTTCCAAGGTAAGCCCTCAAAATTAGAGAGAAAAAAAAAACAACTAGGAAAACTACATTCCAGAAGTAAACCCAACCTCAGGCTCCAGCAGATAAAGCTTAACATGAAATTGTTTAGAGTGCTAGAGTCAGAAGAGGAAGTCATTGCTGTACTAGATTTAGCTGTGGCCCAGGATGGACACACACACACACACACACACACACACACACACACACACACACACACACGGGCCTGACACTCCTGTGTAAACCTGCTCAGGCTGGCTGCCAAAGAGAGAGGGCCTGCTATCCACCAGCTTTTGTTCTCTAGAGATCATCTATGGGGATGAATTGCAGGCAAGGCTGAGGAGTGAATGGCCTACCCGTAGCTCCTGGAAGCCAGGATACCAAAGCTCCCAGAGAACACAGTATCCTGCCCAGCCTACCCTACTCTCAGTGTTGGGCCTAGACTGAATGTCTGCAGGAGAGTTCTGTTTGGTGATTAGTTTGGTTTAGTTTATGAATCGTTGATCCTAAATAAAGAAATACAGCTTCCCGGCCCAGCCGTATGTCTCTGGTCGTCTCTGTTACCCGCCTGTGAAGCCAGCCCTTCGAAAACAACACCCAGAAACCAAGACCAGCCAGCTCTACGCATGACACAAAAGAGCTCCAGAGGCAGTGGGATAGGAGTGGCCTACAAACTGGAGCAGGGATTCTTCAAAGGTTTAGCCTGTCTTTGGGCCAGTGTCTGACCTCCCAGTGATTGATCCTGAACTTCAGATAGGCCAGAGGCAACCAGACAGGCTGTTAAGCTGCTTCCAGAAACAACCAGGTGGCCACACCCACTACGCAGGCTCCTATCCCCACCCATTTGCACACCACAGAAGTGGGGACTTGCAAGGAAAGGTACTTTGAGAAATCGGACAAGCCTCCTCTAACCAACCATGTGCTCAACTGGTACTAAAAGAAGTAGTCTTTTTCTTGTCTCTACCATTACCCAGTGTGTGAACCTGCTCTTTTGTGTTAATGAACAATCTCAAACAACAAACATCATTGCTGAAAAGAAATATTTTCATGTAAATCATGATTTTTTTAACTCATTTTCTCCTGAGTAAGTCACAGAACATTAGTGTTTAAAAAACAATTTTAAATATATTTTATTGTTTTTGCCCTTGAAAGAAATCAGTGGGGGAGTCAGGCGGTAGCACAGCAGGTTAAGCGCAGGTGGCACAAAGCACAAGGGCCGGCATAAGGTTGCCGGTTCAAGCCTTGGGCTCCCCACCTGCAGGGGAGTCGATTCACAGGAGGTGAAGCAGGACTGCAGGTGTCTGTCTTTCTCTCCCCCTCTCTGTCTTCCCCTCCTCTCTCCATTTCTCTCTGTCCTATTTAATGACAACGACAGCAATAACAACAATAAAACAAGGACAACAAAAGGGAATAAATAAATATTAAAAAATTAAAAAAAAGAAAATAGAAAAAAAATCAGTGATATTAATCAGGAAAGTGGTGTTTCCCTTTTATGTGTAACTAAGAGAAATGACATTCAGAGGGGAGTCGGGCTGTAGCGCAGCGAGTTAAGCGCAGGTGGCACAAAGCCACAAGGACCGGCATAAGGATCCCGGTTCGAGCCCCCGGCTCCCCACCTGCAGGGGAGTCGCTTCACAGGTGGTGAAGCAGGTCTGCAAGTGTCTGTCTTTCTCTCCCCCTCTCTGTCTTCCCCTCCTCTCTCCATTTCTCTCTGTCCTATCCAACAAGGACGACATCAAAACAACAATGACATAAATAACAACAATAATAACTACAACAATAAAGCAACAAGGGCAACAAAAGGAAATAAATAAATTTAAAAAAAAGTTAAAAAAAAGAAATGACATTCAGAGAACTGTTCCAGAGTTCTCATACCAGAAAGTCATTCAGATACAGGGACTCTTGGTTGACTTATGAATTAGTGATCGGGTCTAGCCTCTAACCAACTGGCTATCTTCAGGATATTTTGCTGTGAACAGTCATATCTCCCCACACTGTATGCTAATATTTGCTTTTCTCTTCTCCTTCTTCTTCACTTGACATAACCCAATCTTATGTTTTCATTTGATGTTGTTTGTACTTAGTCATGTTTCTTCACATACCACACATATGTGAGGCTATCCAGTATTTCTCTTCTGACATTTTTCTCTTAGTAGTAGAAGCTTCAGCCCCATCCCTGTGGTAGCAAACAACAATGTTTTTTCTCCTATTTGCTGTATTCCATTGAATACACAGAGCAGGACATAAGTATCCACTCCTCTGTTGTTGAGTACCTGGACGTTTTCCCCACCCTAGCACTGTAATTTGTATTGCAGTGAGTAGATACCTTCAGGTATCAGTTTTTTTTTTTTCTTTTTCCTGTTCTTTAGATAGATGCCTGGTGGCGGAGTTGCTGGATATGACATTACATTTATTTTCAATATACCTGCATGAGGTGGGGCCAACTGTTATTTCCATCAATGTGTACAAGGCTATTTTTTTTTCAAAACATACACAGTGTCCCAAGTCAATATTTACTCAATTAAACAAAAATTCAAATGATAGCAGAGAGAAAATATTCCTTTACACATTTAGGAGATTTTAGCTCAGAGAGAGCTGTGGATATTAACCACCCATCAGTGTAAATACTGTACTACATCTTCCTGGGAGGATGAATTAAAGCAACAAAAAGTCCTTTGTGAAATCTAGTGTGGGCAGTGAGGTGCAGCAGGTAGGGTGCCTTGGACTTCTGAGTTTCCTTTCTTTGCACAGCCTCCAACATTTGAAAGTATTTACGGTGCCTCTGGGAAGCTCACTGGCAATCGCTTTCACACTGCAGCTGCACCTTTAATCGGCACAGACGTGGCTGTCCTGCAGTCTACCCACCCCTCACAGACTCCCTCTCCTACAGGCATTCTATTCCTTCAAACAGTTCAATTAAGAGACAGCAAGACTCCACACTGAGATGAATTTTGTGAATTTCAGACCAACCCTTTGGGAAAATAATTTGAGAAGGATAAGGTAACATGCCATGTGAGAGATATAACTGTTCACAGCAAAATATCCTGAAGATAGCCAGTAGGTTAGAGGCTAGATCCAATCACTAATTCATAAGTCAGTATAGAGTCCCTGTATCTGAATGTCTTTCAGGCATGAGAACTCTGGAACTGTTCTCTGAATGTCATTTCTCTTAATACACATAAAAGAGAAACACCGCTTTTCTGACTTATATCTGATTTCTTTCAAGGACAAAACAATAAATATGTATTTAAAACTATTTTTTAAACAAGAATGTTCTGTGATTTACTCAGGGAAAAATGAGTAAAAAATCATGATTTAAATGAAAATATTTCTTTTCAGCAATGATATTAATAGTTAGAGATTGTACATTAACACAAAGGAATTTTTGCAAAGTTAAAAGAGAGTCATGAATTAATTCCTAGAGCAGGAAGGAATCTATTCAACGAGACAGGGTAGGTGGAACGATAATTGATTTGGCTTATTTAAAATCACTTCAATAAAACGAACAATTAAAAAATCGTTAGTTCAGTTTATAAGTAAGCCCCTGGACAGTGCTGACCTAGTAGCTACCTTTGTCTGCACCACCAAGACATACCAGCACACTCCTCCACCTCCATGCTATTCTCTTTTGGCTATTGATGCCTGAATTTTGAAAGTGTGTCCACACACAACTACATCTATTTTGAAGTCCTTGGGTATTTTTGATGTAAATAACTTAACGTATTAGAACATGAAAATGGGGAGTTGGGCGGTAGCGCAGTGGGTTAAGCGCACATGGCACAAAGTGCAAGGGCCAGCTTAAGGATCCCAGTGCGAGTCCCCAGATCCTCACCTGCAGGAGGTCACTTTACAAGCAGTGAAACAGGTCTGCAGGTGTCTATCTTTCTCTTCTCCTCTCTGTCTTCCCCTTCTCTCTCCATTTCTCTCTGTCCTATCCAACAACAACAACAGCTATGACAACAATAACAACTACAACAAGCATAACAGAAAGGGCAATGAAATGGGAAAAATAGCCTCTAGGAGCAGTGGATTTGTAGTGCAGGCACCCAGCCCCATCAATAACCCTGGAGGCAAAAAACAAAAGTAGGTCCACACATCCCTGCTCCTCCACTGAAACACCCAGTGTGGATTTAGGAAAAGATGCCAAGCATTCATCTTGGCAAAAACCAAAGGAAGACGTGTCAGCATGATCCCAATGTTTTTTTTTTTTTCCTTTTTCAAATTGTAACATATCTAGTATCACAGAACAGATAATGTGAATGCTTTCACTGACAAAGAGTATACATACATTTTTTGAAAGTAAAACCATGCATATCTAAAACATCATGCTATCACTACTAATAATAGGTCAGTGTCAAGTTGGAGATCTCCACCCACTTGTTAGGGTGTCACCTGTGTTATGGGCTAGAGATAGAGTTCCTGAATCTCACCCCCAGAACCTTCCATTCTGCAAGTGTTGTATGTTCTGCTGGGAACCTATATTTTATTTATTATATTTTACTATATTTTATATTTTAATTAAATATTATTATTATTTCCACCGGGGTAATCACTGGTTCTGGATATCTGACTTTTTTTTTCTTTTTAATTTCTTCTTTTTTTTTATAAATGTTTTTTTTAATATATATTTTATTTATTTATTCCCTTTTGTTGCCCTTGTTGTTTTATTGTGGGAGTTATTATTGTTGTTGTCGTTGTTGGATAGGACAGAGAGAAATGGAGAGAGGAGGGGAAGACAGAGAGGAGGAGGGAAAGACAGACACCTGCAGACCTGCTTCACCACCTGTGAAGCGACTCCCCTGCAGGTGGGGAGCCGGGGTTCGAACCGGGATCCTTATGCCGGTCCTTGTGCTTTGTGCCACCTGCGCTTAACCCGCTGTGCTACAGCCCGACTCCCTAATTTCTTCTTTTTTAATGATACATAGAGAAGAAGAGACGGGGGGGAGGGGAAGGAGATAGCTGCAACACTGCTTCACCACTTGTGAAACTTTTCTGCTTCCTGCCAGTGTGTTTGAACTCGGGTCCTGGGGCTTTGTAATGTACCCTAACATGGCATACCCTATCTGGAGAGCCATGTCTGGCTCTTGAATTTTTAAAAAATATTTACTTATTTATTTATTCATTCCCTTTTGTTGTCCTTGTTTTATTGTTGTAGATATTATTGTTGTCATTCTTATTGGATAGGACAGAAAGAAATGGAGAGAGGAGGGGAAGACAGAGAGGGGGAGAGAAAGACAGACACCTGCAGACCTGCTTCACCGCCTGTGAAGCGACTCCCTTTCAGGTAGGGAGCCGGGGGCTCAAACTGGGATCCTTACGCTGATTCTTGCACTTCGCACCAGGTGCACTTAACCTGCTGTGCTACAGCCTGACTCCCCAAGGGGTCTAAAAGTTTACCAGCTAGCAGAGTCACATGTATTCAGTTCCCAGGAGAGGTAGCCATGGTGGATACCTGGAGCATCTCGCTGAAATGCTTCTGACTAGGAAAGAGAGCGACCTGCTCCAAGTCCAGGTGTTTATACATTCCATTGTGTCCCAGCCTCAGGCTAAAGTCATTCGTATGCTAATAGCCTCAAACTCCTGTTGGGGTCACAACAAAGAGGACCACAGTGAATTTGTGTGTACAAGGCCTGTAGGTCCTCAATTTTATTTAACCCAATCCCTCTGAGGCACCAGGTCAGTGGAGTCATCGTGTTAATTATTCCTATATTTCTATTTCATGTCTATGATGAAGACATAGCAACGGGAAGCTGAGATTGTTTCCACTGCAATATTGTGATATTTGAACACAGGCAAACCCTCTACACTACTGGGTATGCTCAGTTACATAAAATCTCTGCTTATAAAGGTCATTTGAAAACAAAATTTCAGATGAAGATGCCATAACCAGCCCTTACAATATTCTTAAGGCAATTATGTTTGTTTTATTTTAGTTTTTCCTATCTGCATCGTGCTGCCTTTTTATGCAATTATTTCAAACATGATTAATCATCACCAAACACAATTTTACCCAAAAGGTGCAGAAAGTTGGATTTGCATATACAGAAGGAGACATCTCTACAGTTAACGAAAAAAAAAATCATGCTTATTGGAGTTAAAAATAAAAGCACAATATTCTTCATAGGATATCAGTGGTGTGTTAATGAAATATTACACCAAAGGCCTTTAAAATCTGAAATGAGTCAAATTAGTAGAAGGTGTTATTATCACTTCTAGAGTTATTACCATTCACCCTATTAACAGTCACAGCAGTGACATAACAGCCTTCGGGCAGGAAGCAGTAAGGATAACCCTATCACTTATTAAGAACCCACTTTCAGCCTGGTCCACAGTCATATACCTCATAATATTTCATCTTCTCAACAACTGCACATGGTTAACCCATTTGCCCAATTTTAGGTAAAGAATCTGAAACATATACTTGTTATATGGTGATTTAAGATATTTCAATACCATTGGGTTTTGTTTTGTGTTTTATTATTATTGCCACCAGGGTTATTGCCAGGGTTCAGTGCTGGCACTATGAATCCACCATGCTCTGTGGCCATTTTTTTTCTTTCTTTCTATTAAATTTGATAGGAGAGAAATTGAGAGTGGAGGAGAGATAGAAAAGGAGAGAGAAAGAGAGACACCTGCAGATCTGCTTCACCACCTGTGAAGCTTCCTCTCTGTAGGTGGGGAGTGGGTGCTCGAACCCAGGTTTTTGCAGCCTCTTGCTCTCGCACTTGCTCTGTCATCAAATGATAAAATACAACAAATAAGATACAATGCTCTATATTGTTTACACAAGTTCCCTTCTCTCTCTGTCCACATTACTAAATAACCCGTGTATGACATTTCCTGTATTCAAATTTGTTCACACGACCACACTTTAACAAGGGTCAGGCCTTATGTGTTTTCTTTTAATTGAAGACAAAGATTATAAGATGATTTAGAACATGGAATAAAATCAATGTTGCTGCAATTTGAAAGATAAAATAGTGTAATATCTAGAAGTCTGTGGGTTTGATGATAACATTCAAATTCAACTCAAATGGTTTGACCGTTCAAAGAAGAACAAACTAGACTTCAATAAATAAAAAAAAATGTTACTCTGTTAAAGACATTATTGAGAAAATGTGATACAAGCTAGATGAGAGAACATATTTACACAAACACATTGGCTAGACTGCCACCTACATGTATACAGAGCTCTTCCGGTGACAGTAAGAGAGGAGAGGACTGTGCTGAGCACACCTGTCTTCATGCACAAGAAATTGGGTTCAAACCTCTGCTCCCCACTGGTGGGAGAGGAACTTCCTAAGTGGTGAAGCAAAGATGCAAGTGTCTCGCTTTCCTTCCCTCTCTCTATCCTCCTTTTCCCTCTCAATTTAGACCTTCTTGAATAGTAATCATGATCATAATAACAGTTAGTGGGGTTTGTGGGTTCATCATGCAGGCACTGAGCTCCATCGATAATTCTGGTGATATTAAAATTATGAGAAAAAAAATCACAATCAGAAAACAAATATCCCCAATGACAGAAATAATCCAGAGATACAGACACTTCATCAAAGAATATCTACAGATTAAAAAAAATTAAGAATAAGAAGCCCCTTAACACATGTCAGAAAAAAAATGCAAATTAAAACAAATAGTGTTAACAGCAATGCAGTAAAGTAAATACACTTGTGGAAAACTATTTGATAGTTTCTCACAAAACTAAAACTACTCTTGTCTTACTACCTCTGAACAACCACAAACTCTGCTAAATACAAAAACTAGTTGAAAACATAAGTCTTTGCAATTGTGCGCACACAGATCTTTGTGGAAGCTTTATTAAAAATCATCAGGGTGGGGGTATAGCATAATGGTTATGCAAAGAGACTTTCATGCCTGAGGCTCTCAAGACCCAGGTTCAATCCCCCACATAGCTATAAGCCAGAGCTGAGCAGTACTCTAGTAAAAAAAAACAAAAATATCAACAAGACTTGAAACAGGGGGGCAGTAGTGCAGTGGGTTAAGCACACAGGTTCTGGCTTAGAAGACTGCTGCTGTGAATAATACCTATAAAACCTCATATGAAAATACAGTTTCATATTGCTTTAAAAAAATAAAGATCGTGGTCCGGGAAGTGGCACAGTGGATAAAGCATCAAAACTCTCAAACAAGAGGTCCTGAGTTCAACCCCCAGCAGCACATATGCCAGAGTGATGTCTGGTTCTTTTTCTCTCTCCTCCTATCTTTCTCATGAATAAACAAAATCTTAAAAAAAAAATAAAGATAAGGGGAGTCAGGCGGTGGCACAGTGGGTTAAGTGCACATGGCAAGAAGCGTAAGGACCGGCATAAGGATCCCGGTTTGAGCCCCGGGATCCCCATCTGCAGGGGAGTCGCTTCACAGGCGGTGAAGCAGGTCTGCAGGTGTCTATCTTTCTCTCCCCCTCTCTGTCTTCTCCTCCTCTCTCCACTCTATTTCTCTCTGTCCTATCCAACAACAACAATAATGACCACAACAATAAAACAACAAGGGCAAAAAAAGGGGATAAAAAATAAAAGATAAACACATAAAGATAAACAATTTTAGATTCAAGGCAATACTGCACAGAGGGTAGGGAGCTGTCCAGCGTCTCCTGTCCCTACCCATGGCAGGCATCGCCCACCGGATAAATCTGTGAGGGGCTCACACACCTGTATGACCCAAAAGCCAGCCTTGACATAAGGGAATCACTCTTAGTGTGTTTTATTTATTTATTCCTTTTTGTTGCTCTTTGTTTTATTGTTGTTGTTATTATTGCTGCTGCTATTGATGTCGTCATTGTTGGATAGGACAGAGAAATGGAGAGAGGAGGGAAAGACAGAGAGGGAGAGAGAAAGACAGACACCTGCAGACCTGCTTCACCGTTTGAACCGGGATCCTTAAGCCGGTCCTTGGGCTTTGCGCCACCTGCGCTTAACCCGCTGCGCCACCGCCTGACTCCCCTTTCTTGGTGTTTTACGTTCAGTGAGTTTTCTAGAAGAACCTAGTGCCACATGTCTACCTCTGGAGTGTGGTACAGAGCAGTTTCACTGTCCTAAAAATCCTTTGTAGGCCACCTCCTAATTGCTCTCTGGTCTCTAAGTCCTGACAATGATTTTATTATCACCTCTATAGTTTTTTCTTTCTTCTTTCTCTCCTTTCTTTCTTTCTTTCTTTCTTTCTTTCTTTCTTTCTTTCTTTCTCTCTCTCTCTCTCTCTTTCTTTCTTTCTTTCTTTCTTTCTCTCTCTCTTTCTTCCTTCCTTCTTTCCTTTCTCTCTCTCTCTTTCTTTCTTTCTTTTCATTTTTCGAACATCATGGAGTTGGAACATTCACCAAGTAACCTCTTCAGATTAACTTCCTTCCACTTAGCAACAGATGCTTAAGAAAACTGTGCCTTTCTGTGACTCAAAACCCACTTGCTTTAGTGACCTGCACAGCATCCTCTTAGGTGAGGGTACCCAAGTTGGCTTTGTGACTTGGGCTGGGTTCTGTTTCTAGAAGCCCAGAACATCAGTCAGCTCTGGATTTTCAGGGCATCAACTCTAGAGTTCCGTGCTTTCAAGTCCTGTGTTCTGCTGCTGAGTTATCTCCCTGGATACCCTGTCAATTTTGTATGTACTTATTTATTGAGAGACATCTTACTTGTTTCAAGTCTTTTTATTTATTTATTTATTGCCTCCAGGGTTATTGTCGGGCCTCAGTGCCTGCACCATGAACCTACTGCTCCTGGAGGCCATTTTTCCCCTTTTGTTGCCCTTATTATTGTTGTTGTAGTTATTGTTATTGATGTCATCATTGTTGGATAGGACGCAGAAAAATGGAGATAGGAGGGGAAGACAGAGAGGGGCAGAGAAAGACAGACACCTGCAGACCTGCTTCACCGCCTGTGAAGCGACTCCCCTGCAGGTGGGGAGCTGGGGGCTCGAACTGGGATCCTTATGCCGGTCCTTGCACTTTGCACCACCTTTGCTTAACCCGCTGTGCCACCGCCTGACTCCCCTTATCTTTATTTTTTAAAAGAAATATGAAACTGTATTTTAATATGAGGTTTTATAAGTATTATTTACAGCAGCAGTCTTCTCATCCAGAACTTGTGAAAATACAGTGTCTCTCATCTGTAACCTTTATTACAAAGATTTCAATGTCATTCATCAACCAAAAAAAGAACGGATCACAGATGAACACCATAATAAGAGACAGTCTCAGTGCATTCTACTAAGTCTTCTTAAATAATTATTATTTTTTCTTTCTTTCTTTCTTTTCTCTTTTGTTGCCCTTGTTGTTGTAGTAGTAGTTATTATTATTGTTGTTATTAATGTTGTCAGGACAGAGCGAAATGGAGAGAGGACAGAAATGAAGACAGACAGGGGAAGAGAAAGATAGACACCTACAGACCAGCTTCACCATCTGTGATGTGACTCCCCTGCAGGTGGGGAGCCCCCAGGGGCTCGAACTGAGATCTTTATGCCTGTCCTTGCACGTTGCATCACGTGAGCTTAACCGGCTGCACTACCACCAGACTCCGTCTGCTAAGTTTTCGAAGTGCAGTCTTTACACATAATCTGATTCAATATCTTGCACAGAAATGTTAGAAACTTTTCTGTGTCTCACGGGTTGATGTACATGGTGGCCTAGAACCACATTTTACTGAGCCTTTCAGTTTACCCGAATTATAGTCATGGGGACAAGAAATCCTGCTTCAGCTCTCCGGTGTCACAGCTAAACGCAGCCACAGAAGCAGACCCAGGCTGTGTGGAGGGCAGAGAGTTACCTTTCCTTCTCCTTAATGGGTTTCAGGTGATTCCTACCAGGCCTGAAGAGCTTTCTACCTTGGCACCCAGCCTTTGACCCTTTTCAAGCTGATGGGTTACAAACGAGAGTCCTCCAGGATGCTGATGGTGTGAAAGGGTGAGAACAGATTGGCTACAAGCAAAGTCCACCAGGGTCTCTACCTGGGATTTTGGAATGCAGACGTGAGGGTCCACCACTTACAGCAATTTTCCTTCTCTCTCTTGTAAAATTTTATTATTATTATTTTTAATTTTTTATTATATTTATTTATTGGATAGAGACAGCCAGAGGGAAGGGAGTGACCGAGAGGCAGTGAGACAGAAAGACCCTTGCAACACCGCTTCACCACTCACAAAGTTTTATCCTCTGCTTCTGCGCCTGCGGGGGGGGGGGGGGGACTGGGACCTCTAACCGGGTCCTTGCACACTGTGACCTGGACTCAGTTCAACCAGGTGCACCCCCACCCACCCCACAATTTTTTTCTCCTTCATTCTTTGCATTTCACTGTAATCACAGCCCATTTTAAATCGACACTCGTAAATTTTTCTGAAAAGACCTATTATTGTCGACAAAGTACTTAACATTTCTTACTTTGTAACCTCAACTTCTAATTAGAATTCAGTTTGGGAAGGAAATCAGCAAAGGGCTCACTCAATAGAACACAAACATTACTATATACGAGGTCCTGGGTTCGAGGCCACCATAAGGGAATAACTGCAATCTATCTGTCTTTCTTTTTGTTTCTTTCCTTCTTCCTTTTTTCTTTCGATCTTTCCTTTCTCCTTCCCTCCCTCTCTTCTCTTTCTCTTTCTTTCTTCCCTACTTGGGGAGGTTAATGGTTTACACAGTTATTGATATATGTGTAAAATTTCTCGATTTTCTGCAAAACACTCTCAATCCCAGCCTAGGTCCTCTTCCGCCATCAGGGACCAAGACTTGAAAGCACCCCACCTCTCTGCTCAGTCCTTCACTTTGGTGCCGTGCTCTGATCCCTGACCAAGTTCTTCTTTGCGTTTCCCCTTTTAATCTTAGTTCTCAACTTGCTTATCTTTTTTTTTTGTTTTTGCCTCCAGGCTTATTGCTGGGGCTCAGTGCCTGCACCATGAATCCACGGCTCCTGGAAGCCTTTTTTTTCCCCCCCTTTTGTTGCCCTTGTTGTTGTAGCCTTGTTGTGGTTATTAATGTTGTTGTTGATGTAGCTTGTTGTTGGATAGGACAGAAAGAAATGGAGAGAGGAGGGGACGACAGAGAGGAAGACAGAAAGACAGACACCTGCAGACCTATTTCACCAGCTGTGAAGCGACTCCCCTGCAGGTGGGGAGCTGGGGGCTCAAACCAGGATCCTTATACAAGTCCTTGCGCTTTGTGCCACGTGCGCTTAACCCACTGTACTACCGCCCGACCCCCTTCAACTTGCTTATCTTAATGAGGTCTCTTTGTATACTGTCTCTGAAAGATCTCTCATGCTCATGTCTGCTACAATTTGTTGTGAGAGGGTGAACTCTGCTTTCTGCTGGGTCCTATCTTCCACACAAGAGAGACACTTGAATTTAAGGAGCAAAAACGTGATTGTCTTGAGTAGTTTCCTGAGGTCTAGAAATAATCTTTGAAGGGAAACACACCTACACGTACTAAGACTCTGACACATGAAAACGTGCATCTTGCTTCTCACTTGGCCCCAAGGATAGCGTTTAAGAATGAGCTTTCCCAATGGACAACTTCATCTTAAAGCTTCCGTAAGCTCTAGTATTTGAAAAAAATGATTAATTTTTCCTTCATATAAAACATGCACATATCTGCATATATATCATAGAAGACAACTTCTTCCCCCCATTTTTGTTGCCCTTGTTGTTATTATTGTTATTGGGTAGGATAGAGAGAAATTGAGGGAGGAGGAAAGAAAGATAGACACCTGCAGACCTGCCTCATTGCCTGTGAAGCGACCCTCTGCAGGTGGGGAGGCGGGGTCTTGAACTGGGCTCCTTAGGCCAATCTCTGTGTTTCAGCGCCATGTGCGCTTAACCCGCTAAGTTACTGCCTGGCCCCCAGAAAACAACTTCTGTAGACACTTCTGTTTGTTGTCTACTAGAGGGCTATCTGTATGTCTTCTGCTGGAGGTGGAACTCAACATACACTGAACATCAGTCCTGAGAGGATGGTGATTCATAAATGCCTTTTCCATTCAGTTATATGCAGCATAAGACAAATAGCAAATCTTACTGACAAAGCATAGCATAAGATTGCCATTTGTCTCAACATGCTGGGTTTAAGAATACAAAGGCTCTTGAATAGCTAAGAGGGGGGAAAAAAAGCTACCTTCCTTCAAAAAATAAATTTCATGACTAATCAGTCAAACAATTTAAAATGTACAGGATCATTACAGTGTGTATGGCTCAACCAGGAAGATGACTTCAGTTAAAAGATGATGCCAGCCAGACTTCCCTGGACAGAGGACCCCACCAATGTGTCCTGAAACTCTGATTCCCCAGAGCCCTGCCCCACTAGGGAAAGAGAGAGGCAGTCTGGGAGTATGGACCGACCTGTCAATGCCTATGTTCAGCTCAGCGGGGAAGCAATTACAGAAGCCAGACTTTCCACCTTCTGCATCCCACAGTGACCCTGGGTCCATTCTCCCAGAGGGATAAATAGGAAAGTTATCAGGGGAGGGGATGGGACACAGAGTTCTGGTGGTGGGAATTGTGTGGAGTTGTACCCCTCTTACCTTATGGTTTTGTCAGTGTTTCCTTTTTATAAATAAATAAGTAAATAAAAAGGATCTGTGATTTCAAAGACAGATGAGAGAAACCAAACAGCGCTTGGTTCAGTGGCTTTTCCTGGCTGAGAATGAGAATGAGAAAAATACCCTCACCATTCCCATCCTGGCACCACTCACTGTGTGATGCTAGGATTCTCTCCACAAGGATCCTAGTTTCTGTCACATTCCAAAATGTACAGGTGAGGTTCTTTGGTGTGTGTGTGTGTGTGTGTGTGTGTGTGTGTGTGTGTTCATGGTCCCAAGTGAATCAAGAGTATGTACAATGTCCCCTGAGATGACAGGGTGCCCTGTCTACTTACAGACCTTACTTTGAACCAAGAGACACTGTGGCCACTGAAAGACTCAAATTGGACTAAGTTGGTTGAAAAAATTAATAATGATAATGCTTGAGAAAATGCAAATGATTATTAAGTATTACACATGTACTAGGTCTTTTTGGAGAAGTTTCATGATGTTCTTGCAGTCAAAATTATGCCCTACAAAACTGAAATGTGTTCATGCCAATGCTTCTAGGGTAAAGACAGCGTCACAAGTGTTCATTTCCCTCCAATGCCTAGATTTCTGGAAGCTGCCTATGATGTTAAAGGTGACTGTAACAAGAAGTCAGACGTCACTACAGCCTGACATCATCAAATTTACTCTCTGCTTTCCAAGAGAAGCTTTAATTAAAAATGTCCTCTAGTCACTATATATATGAAAAACACCAATAAGATATATAGTGTGTGTTCAAATTGTCATTGATTCTCTATTTTAAATTTGATTATCCTTATTTCTTTGATAGAGATAGGCAGAAATTGATAGTGTAGGAAGAGATAGAGAGGAAGAGACAGAGAGACACCTGCAGCCCTGCTTCACCACTTGCAAAGATTTCCCCCTGCAGGTGGGAACTGGGGGCTTGAACCCAGGTCCTTGAACGTTGTACCATGTTTACTCAACTAGCTGACCCACTGCCAGGCCCCTGATTCCCTGTTTTGTTTATCACAGGACTATTGTTTATCACAGGACTAAGTGTTAGTGGAAGACTATTAAGAAAGCTCTCTCTCTCTCTCTCTCTCTGTCTATCCTCTTCTTCTTCTTCTCTCTCTCTCTTCCCTTCTTCTTCTTCTTCTTCTTTTCTCTCTCTCTCTTCTCTTCTTCTTCTTCTTCTTCTCTCTCTCTCTCCTCCTCCTCCTCCTCCTCCTTCTTCTCCTCCTCCCTCTTTCTCTCTCTCTTCTATTCTCTTCACTCTCTCTCTTGTCTCCAGGGTTATTGCTGGGGCTTGGTGCCTGCACTACAATTCCACTGCTTCTGTGGCATTTTTTGTTTTTTTGATAAGACAGAGGGAAATTGAGAGGGAGGGAGAGTCAGAGAGGGTAAGAGAAAGATAGACCAGCAGACCTGCTTCACTACTTGTGAAGTGACTCCCCTGCAGGTGGGGAGCCGGGGAGCTCCAGCTAGTATCCTTGAGGGGGACCTGGCGCATCACATTATGTGAGCTTAGCCAGGTTCTCCACTGCCCGGGCCCTACTAGTCATTCTCTCTAAAGAAATATTTCTTCTACCAATATTCTTTCCCAGGGAACCAGTTCCCTAACCTTTTCTAATTGTTTTCATGATCTTTGCATATCTTGAATAACAGTTTTATCTTTCATTGTCTATACATTGCTCAAGCCATTGTAGTTAGAATGAGTGAAAGAAACCAAGATAAAATCCAAGGGAAATATTGTTTGCTGGTACTGAAGCTAACTTTATAACTAATTTAGGCACGGATTGAGCAAAGTTTCATAGGCATGATCTTAAGTTTTTAGCTGCTTTCCCCTGAAAAGCTTTAAAAAATCATCTTCACATAAAGAAAAACATCATCCAGTGCCACTTCGATTTATTCAGCAATTTTTCTTTCCACTCAAAAGGGAAAATGATGAGAAAGGAGCCTCAAAAGCACTGAAGATACAATCATTTCGCAGAAGTGATGGCATCTTCTCACATCGCTTATTCAAGTTTGGTTGGTAAAACCTGGAAGCTTAGAAGTCCATGCACACTGATTCTAGACAGATGGTGCCATCTGTGATTTCCTAGCTCTCTTTATCAGCCTTGTTTTGAGAGTAAGAGCTGCCACAGACTATTAGTCTATGTTGGTTAGCCACAAAGGGGGAATGTGGTCAAGCTGTGGTGCTCCAGTTGCTTTAGAAAAGCTGTTTGGGGGTCCAGGTTGTGGCACATCAGGTTAAGAGCACATATTACAGTGCCCAAGGTCCCAAGTTCAAATTCCTGGTCCCCTCCACACCTGCAGGGGGGAAGCTTTACAAAGGGTGGAGTAGGGCTACGGGTGTCTCTCTGTCTCTTTCCCTCTCTACCTTCTTGTCCCCTCTCAACTTCTCTCTGCCTCTATCCAAATAATAAATAAATATTTTTTTAAAAGAAAGGAAAAAACCTTAATAAAAAGATATTGAAAGGAAATGGTAAAATTGTGTGGTTGATGGCATGGTGGTTTCTTAGTGGCCATTTTGCTTGCAAAGGTACTTCCCCCTTGTTTGCACAGGAAGTCTTGTAAGAGAAGATGCGGTAGGTGATTGTAATTACTATGAGTAGAGTGAATGCATATAGATGCTGACTGAGTCAGCCATGGGGCTGAGGACCTGTGGGCATTTAGGTTAAGGAGGACACTCAGTTGGGACTCAAAGAAAGCTGAGTTCTCTACAAGGTCAGACTGCATACTCATCAATGGAATGACTAATATTCCTGATTCCATGGGGCCAAAAAGGAGTTAACAACTCAATCAACCAAAGACTGAGCTGCACCTGGTAGCCCAGGCATTAGAAAAAGTTTCTGCATCTCTGCCACTTTTTAAGAATAGAATTTAGTTGATTTTCTGAAATGAAGTGTCAGATTCTTATATTAGCACTGAGGAGAGGTTAGTGAGTATTGTGACCCCCAACAAGAGTTTGGGACTATTAGCATAGGAATGACATCAGCCTGAGGCTGGGACTCAAGGGAGGGTATGAAAGCACAGGACTTGAAGCAGGTCACTCTCTTTGGCTGCTGCTTCTTCTCCTGGTCAGAAGCATCTTGACGAAGATGCACCAGGTATCCGCCATGGCTACTTCTCCTGGGAACTGAACACGTGTGACTCTGCTAGCTGGTAAACTTTTAGACCCCTCTACAGCCATGAACAACCTTTACCTCAGCTGATAATTATTTCTCTTATGGGACTAAACTTTTGATAACTATACTCAGATTTTATGGACCTAGCCTACTCTTAATCCCTGATGATAACTGCTTATTTTGTGTATCTAACTATATGTTCCATGCTTTTATAATGCCCTAATAAACCTTGTATTTATATATTTATGTATCCAGGGTTATTGCTGGGGCTTGGTGTCTTTACTATGAATCCACTGCTCCTGGAGACTATATATTTTCCCTTCTATTGTCCTTGTTTATCACTGTTGTTGTTGTTGGATAGGACAGAGGGGAACTGAGAGAGGACATGAAGACAGAGAGGAGGAGAGAAAGACAGAGCTTGTGAAGTGACCCTGATGCAGGTGGGCAACCTTGTGTTGTTTAAACCTGTTCCCAGCTCCCCACTGTGAATACTTAAGCGCCTCTGCTCCCCAAACCCTTTTTAAAGCTTCAACACTGAGAAGGTGTAAGGGGCCTGGGTGGTGGCACACCTGGTTGAGCACACATGTTGAGTGCACCCCAGTCCCTACCTGCTGGGAGAAGCTTGGTGAATGATGGAGCAGGTCTTCAGGTATCTCTCTCTCTCTCTATCACCCTCTTCCCTCTCAATTTCTTGCTGTCTCTATTCAATATATAAATAAGGATAAAATTAATTAAAAAAAGAAAGTGTGCAATGAGTCAATAAATGAAGCAACCACGTAAAAAGACCTAAAAAGACACCATAAAGATCCTAATGAAATAGTGAGTACTTAGACCTAGATACCCTCCTCACCTACTTCCTGTTACCGTTCTCTCACTCACTCCAAAGCTAACCTTATTAAAGCAAGGACTGCAAAAGCTGAATAAGGTCAAGAGACTGGCATACTTTAACAATGACTCTTTAGTTACTTTCAGGCCACCCCTTAGCTGGGGCCCTAGTCAGGGAGACCTGAGATTCCCAAACAGACACGATGGGCCTAGACCTCGAATAGATCCTTCTCTGTTGTCACTGGTCATCTTCATCAGGAACAAAATAGTGGACCCCTTTGTGGGCCCCCATAATACCTTGCCCCCAATGTTGATCAACAACAGTAGAGGATGTTCCAACCTCTGAAGGGAGGCTGGACAACGTACTTATTTGAGCTCCACCTGAGGAAGATCGGTTCTGAAATTTGGGCAGCTTGGAATGTTCCTGCTCATGACCACAGAATGTGAGTTCAGATCTACAGGGATTCAGAGGTCACATAGGCTCCTAAGCTGAATATGGGCCCCAGATCACATCAAATTGATGGAGTTTACAGTCAATAATATTTATTCACCTTACTCATATTTGGGAGCTACTCTCTTCCCTGACCCAGCTTCCTAGCCTTTTCCCAGCCATAACATCAACTCCCCATACAGTAAGTTGGGTCCACCAGAGGTCAGGCTCAGGACAAAGCTAGTATAGTTATGGGTCCTTTGGAATATAACTAAAATAGGCCTATTAGCTATCTTCAAAATGGAGACCTCAAATCTTCATCAGCAATATTCTTGCCTTTAGGTTCATGATTAATCAACAATTTGTTTGGCTTTATATGTTAACTCTGCTTTCAGCCACCAGGTTCCAGATGCTAACATGATGCCAACCAGACTTCCCTGGGCAGACTACCACACCAATGTGTCCTGGAGCTCCACTTCCCAAGAGCCCTGCCCCACTAAGGAAAGAGAGAGACAGGCTGGGAGTATGGATCTACCTGTCAACGTCCATGTTCAGCGGGGAAGCAATGACAGAAGCCAGACCTTCCACCTTCTGCATCCCATAATGACCCTGGGTCCTTACTCCCAGAGGGATAAAGAATAGGAAAGCTGTCAGGGGAGGGGATGGGATATGGAGTTCTGGTGGTGGGAATTGTGTGGAGTTGTACCCCTCTTATCCTATGTTTTTTGTCAGTGCTTACTTTTTATAAATAAAAATTAAAAATAAAAAAGGAAAGTGTAACATTCTCTATTCTTTACTTGGTAATCAGTCTTGTCTTAAAATAGTCACCAGTTTCATAGGGGAAATAGGATAGAGACAGAGTGAAATTCATAGGGAAGGGGGAGCTTGAGAGGAGGAGAGAAAAACAGATTGGTAGCATAGCTTGCAGGTGGGAACCAGGGGCTTGAACTGGGGTCCTTGCATATTGTTTTTTTAAAATATTTTTAGTGGTTCTTGCATATTGCAATGTGTATTGTACCAGGTGCACCACTGCTCAGCCCCCAGATGCTTCATTTTCTTTTTTAATATTGATTCATTTTGGACAGAGGCTGGGAGAAACTGAGACAGGAGTATACAGAGAAGAAAAGAGACAGAGAGACGCCTGAAGTATGGCTTCATCACTCATGCTTCCTCCCTGAGGGTGGAGACTGGAGGCTTGAACCCACATCCTTCTGCATGGTAATGTGTACACTCAACCAGGTGCGCCATACCTGGTCCCAGAATGCATCATTTTCATCAATGGTTTCAACTGTGTGTGGCTGCTCTCTGTCGAACTATCGTAAATTTAGCTGTTATTGTTCATCTAAAGCAGGATTTCATTTTACTCATTTTTAAAAATTAAACAAAGTTATGAATGGGTTGCACATTTTTTCTGTGAAAAAAATTATTATTTCCTAGGTACATCTCTTATATGTATAAATAAAGCACAATTTTATCCAAAATGATAACAGTGTCTTAGATAACTCACAGTGCTTGGGCCTTAAAGATCCTTTAGTCACGGGATGTGCAGAGCATGTTTCTGTAGAGGTGAAGGCAGGGGCAGGGGGTTCCTGGTAGGAGTATACATGTGCTTGGTCTGGGTTTGAATGGTGACAGGGCATGGGGATGGTACGGCGTCTGCAGGAGGGCTCGTGCTGTGCTGTGAGGTGGCTCCACATCTCTCTCCCCTTTCTCTGGTGGAAATTAAAAGAATGAAAAACAAAAGACAGAAACAAACAAACAAAAGTCAGCCTGGAGTGAAATCACTTCCCTCCTGATTCCCTGGTGCTCCAAAACTCATCATTGTCCCCATCATCCATTCCATCATCACCAGCATTTTGATGTTTTATCATTTGAAGCAAGCAAATTCTTACTTTAGACAGGTGTCACTTTTTCCAACGTTTGAAAGGCGGTGCCAATAACCAGAATATATGAAGGGCTCACCAGAGTCAGCAGCGGCAACAACACAGATATATATCTGTAGAAATGATGAAACCCGTTTACATTTTTGCTACAGTGGGGACTGAACTTAGATGGAGACATATGGAACAATCTAAGCCAGAAGGAAAAGGGAGAATAATGTATGATCTTACATATCACTGGGAGCAAAGAATCTAAGTGAAGGATAAGACTGAGTGGCCCGTGGTCTGCCACAGAGCATTTGGGACCCAGAAGGAGGAATGGGGTGCACTTGGTGGGGGCAATGTTGGACAGCCAGTGTCCTCAGTGCATGAGCAGGGTAGCTGCTGAAGAGTGAGGCTCACTGTAAGCTGCCTTGGGGACATTTGGAAATGCCCCCCCCCCATGCCAACAAGAATACTGCAAATTGGGGCCAGCTGGTGATGCACTTGGCTAAGCGTGCACATTACAGTGTGCAAGGATCCAGGTTCAAGTCCCTGGGCTCCATCGCAGGGGGAAAGCTTCACAAGTGGTGAAGTAGGGCTGCAGGTGTCTCTCTCTCTCTCTCTCTCTCTCTCTCTCTCTCTATCTTCTCCTCTCAATCTCTGTCTCTATACAGTAATAAATAAAAAAAACATTAAAAATAAAAAGATAAAAAAAGTAATCCTGCAAATCAAAATTTCCTCAATGGGGTCCAGCCTGTGATGCACTCAGTCAAGCACACATAGTACTAAGCGCAAGCACCCACACAAGGACAGAGGTTTGAGCCCCGGCTCCTCACCTTGAGGGAGGAAGCTTCACAAGAGGTGAAGCAGGTCTGCAGATGTCTCTCTCTCTCTCTCTTTATCTCCCCTTCCTCTCTCTATTTCCCTCTGTCCTATCTAATAAATGCAGAAAAAAAAAAAAAGGCTTCCGGGAGCAGTGCATTCATAGTGCGGGTTCCAAGCCCCAGCAATAACCTTGGATGCAAAACAAAACAAAAACCAACCAACAAACACAAATTTCCTCAATAAAGTAACAGTGAAGTTGAAGGGGGAAAAAGAGCTTTCCAAGGGTAAAATGTGTATTCTACCAGTGCTCAGGTACCAATGGGTTCAGAGAAAAAAACAATTACAAGGACACCTCTGAAGCATTCTACTTATCAAATTAGTCAAAGGGACAGTCTATATACAAGACATGGAAAGAAACAAGTGAAGGGGAGAAGCCATGCCATTTTGAGAAGTAGCTTTCTTAATCACTGCAGGTATATTCCACACTCCAATTTACCTTACAACTGCCTTCAATGACGAAAATGAACTTTCCTTCTCAACACTGTGACTCACAAACATGTGGTGAATTGAATTCCTCTCATACCTGACAAAGCAATGCTTCACCCTCTGGTTTAAGTACGAAAAGCTATTCAAGAAATATCATTTCCCTGGGCTATTAAAACATTATCGCCTTGCGAAACGCAAAGCAGATATAGCATGCACTGATTATCTTGTCATCAGAATGCCTCCTTGTGTCTCTCTTCTAATGAGAAAGTTATTTTTGAGAGCGCTGAGCTGTGAAATGTGTTTTAATTAATGTTGGAATATTAACTGGCTTTAAATAGTTCATATTCAACATGCAACAGGAAGAATGCATGTCCTCAATTCCATGTTGTAACTTCTTTATGATGATATGTTGACTGATCATCCTATAAATAAGGTTGAACCCCACATGAAAATAACTTTAGATATTCGATAAATTGAATGTAATAGACTCAGTTTTAATCAGAATCTATTGTTTTTAAATTTTATTTATGAAAAGGAAACACTGACAAAATCATAGGATAAGAGAGGTACAACCCTACACAATTCCCACCACCAACTCCGTATCCCGTCCCCTCCCCTGATAGCTTTCCTATTCTTTTTTAAAAAAATTTTTTATTTAAGAAAGGATTAATGAACAAAAACATAAGGTAGGAGGGGTACAACTCCACACAATTCCCACCACCCAGTCTCCATATCCCATCCCCTCCCCTGATAGCTTTCCCATACTCTAGCCCTCTGGGAGCATGGACCCAGGGTCATTGTGGGATGCAGAAGGTAGAAGGTCTGGCTTCTGTAATTGCTTCCCCGCTGAACATGGGCGTTGAGTTTCTGTGAGAGAGAGCTTATGTGCACACGTATCCATAAACTACTGCAAAATATATACCTGAAAGCAGAAGTACACTAGAGTTTGCAGTGAGTACCTCCCTAGCTTTCCTATTCTTTATCCCTCTGGGAGTATGGACCCAGGGTCATTATAGGGTGCAGAAGGTGGAAGGTCTGGCTTCTGTAATTGCTTCCCTGCTGAACATGGGCGTTGACAGGTGGATCCATACTCCCAGCCTGTCTCTCTCTTTCCCTATTGGGGCAGGGCTCTGGGGAATTGGAGCTCCAGGACACATTGGTGGGGCTTACTCTCTTCCCTGATCCAGCTTTCTGGTCCTTTTTCTAGCTATGACATCATCTCCCCAGGCAATAACTTAGATCCACCTGCATATCAGGTTTCACGCCCAGGGGGTGGGGAAAAAACACAAACTAGTATAGCCACAGACCCTTTGGAATATAACTAAAATGTGCCTAGTAGCTATCTACAAAAGGGAGACCCCCCAACTTTTCATCTGCACTATTCCAGCCTTTAGGTTCATGATTAGTCAACATTTTATTTGGCTTTGTATGTTAACTCTCTTTTCAGCCACCAGGTTCTATTGTTTTAATTTCCACCAGGAATGTTGTTGAAGCGCTGGCTGTGTGTACATGATGGATGAATCCACCACTCCCAGCTGTCAATTTTCTTTTTAAAAAATATTTCTTTGGAGTGTGTGCATAGGGTAGAGACAGAGAGAATTTAATATGGGAGGGGGGATAGAAAAGGAGAGAGAAAGTGAGAAACTTGTAGCACAGCTTCACTGCTCATGATGCCTCCCCCAACCAGGTGGGGGCTGGGGCTTGAAGCTGGTCCTTTTTTTTCCTCCAGGGTTATTGCTGGGCTTGGTACCTGCACCATGAATCCACCGCTCCTGGAGGTCGTTTTTCCCCCTTTTGTTGCCCTTGTTGTTGTAGCCTCGTTGTGATTATTATTATTGCCATTGTTGATGCTTTTTGTTGTGGAATAGGACAGAGAGAAATGGAGAGAGGAGGGGAAGACAGAGAGGGGGGAGAGAAAGACAGACACCTGCAGACCTGCTTCACCACCTGTGAAGCCACTCCCCTGCAGGTGGGGAGCCAGGGGCTCAAACGGGGATCCTTTATGCCGGTCCTTGCACTTTGCACCACCTTCGCTTAACCCACTGTGCCACCGCCCGACCCCCTTTATGTAACTGTTACGCTATCTCCCCAGCCCTGAAGTATTGATCTTTATGGAAGAGAGATGCTAGAATGCTGCTCAGCTCTTGTCTAGGCAGTCAGACTCTGCCATTACTTTTCCTTACTCATAGGCATTTGGGTATTTCTTATCATGCCAGGTCCTCACCACTCCCAATTGACTTTTGTTCAAATACAGGAAAAAGATGGTAGATGATAGATAAGTAGGTAGGTAGACAGATGACAAATCGATTGATAGATGATAGATCAATAGATGAGGGCTGGGGTGGTGGCGCACCTGGTTGAGAGCCCATGATACAATGCGCAGAGACCTGGGTTCAAGACCCCAATCCCCACCTGCAGGGGAAAATCTTTGTGAGTGGTGAAGCAGTGCTGCAGGTGTCTTCCTGTCTCTGTCCCTCTCTATCTCTCCCGTTTATATACCTTAAGGTATATAAATAGATGACTTCACCAATGTGTCCTGGAACCCCACTTCCCCAGAGCCCTACCCCACTAGGGAAAGATAGGAACAGGCTGGGAGTACGGATCCACCTGCCAACATCCATGTCAGGTGGAGAAGCAATTCCGGAAGCCAGAACTCCCACCTTCTGCTCCCCATGACCATAGGTCCATGCTCCCATAGGGGTAAATGATTGGGGAAAAAGGCCAGAGGGTTCAGAATTCCAATTCCATCAGGACCTAAAGCATTTGTCACCAGGAATCTTGTTTTTATATCATCACTGAGAGGGAAGTGAGTCTGGAAAGTAGCTCAAATCGTCAACAGTCTGTTCTTTTTATTTTATTTTATTTATTATTTTATTTATTTATTTTTTATTTAAGAAAGGATAAATTAACAAAACCATAGGGTAGGAGGGGTACAACTCCACACAATTCCCACCACCCAATCTCCATATCCCATCCCTTCCCCTGATAGCTTTCCCATTCTCTATCCCTCTGGGAGCATGGACCCAGGGTCGTTGTGGGTTGCAGAGATAACAAGTCAGAAAACTAAAGTCAGGGCTGGGTGGTAGCGCACTTGGTTGATCACACATGTTACAATGCGCAAGGACCCGGGTTCGATCTCCCCTCTCCCTCCTGTAGAGGGAAAGCTTTGCTAGTGGTGAAGCAGTGTTGCAGGTCTTTCTCTCTCTCTCTCTCTCTCTCTCTCTCTCTCTCTCTCTCCCTCTCTCTCTCTCTCTCTCTCTCTCTCGATTTCTGGCTGTCTCTATCCAATAAATAAAACTAACAAAAATTTAAAAAAAAAGAAAGCTAAAGGATTTTGCTTCAAAAAAGTCACTCGGGAGTCGGGCAGTAGCGCAGCGGGTTAAGCGCAGGTGGCGCAAAGCACAAGGACCGGTGTAAGGATCCCGGTTCGAGCCCCCCGGCTCCCCACCTGCAGGGGAGTCACTTCACAGGAGGTGAAGCAGGTCTGCAAGTGTCTGTCTTTCTCTCCTCCTTTTGTCTTCCCATCCTCTCTCAGTTTCTCTCTGTCCTATCCAACAACAATGACATCAATAATAACTACAACAATAAAACAACAAGGGCAACAAAAGGAATAAATAAATAAATAAAAATTAAACAAACAAACAAACAAAAACACAAAAATGTCACTCACCAAACAGTGAGCTCATTGGTTGAAAAGACAGAGTCTAGTAGACATCCACCTCCCATGATGACTTGCACAGCAGCTTCCTGTTTTTGTTCTGCCACCATGTTTATCACTGGGGCTGAGTACTTGAATGATGAGTTCACCCTTCCCAGTGGCTGTTTTTCCCCCTTTATGAGTTTCCTTTCTTTTATTTAATAAGATAGATGTTGAGTGGTCGAGGGGCATGGAGAAGGAAAGAGGCGGAGAGACACCTGCAGTCCTGCTTGTCTGCTTTCCTGAAGCTTTCTTCCTGTGAGTGGGAATTGGAGGCTTGAATCTGGGCTCCTGAGCACTGTAACAAGCGTGCCCTCTACTGGGTGCACCACCCACCCACCCACCTCCTGGTCTTTAATAACAGTGATGACTGAGAGATTTGAGAGCAGCTGCCAACCTCTACAGGTTACATCTCAAAAGTAGTCTGCACAGATTGCACGTGAAGCCTGTGAATCCATTAACTCATTTAGGAAACAAGAGACATTTGTGGTTTCAATACTGGAACTCTCTTCTACTGTCTCTGATCTTAAGCACTTGTTTCTTTTTTTTAAGATTCTGCAGAAGGGATTGTTGGGAACTGTTTGGTGAGATGTGTGAACCCTCCTCTGTGTAGAAAAGAAAGTCAGAAAGAGACTGAAATCCAGCGGATGGGCAGAGGTCACCATCACAGAGTTCAACTGATTCAGTAAATATTGATAAATGCTATCAGGCCATTAGATTTTCTGATTAAAAAATGTGAACCATGTCAGAATTTAATGATTTTCCTTGAGAAACCCATGAGCAATCTAATTGCAATAGGATTCAGGAGTGATGAATTGAGTAGGAATTAACGTGTGTGGCATTGATGAGACAGGGATGAATCAGAATCTCCTATGGGCAACACATCACCTAAGACTCTAAGTCTCCCTCTCCCTCTCCCTCTGTCTCTCCCTCTCCCTCTGTCTCTCCCTCTCGTTCTCCTATTTCTCCTTCTCCCTCTCTTTCCTTCTTTCTTTCTTTCTTTCTTTCTTTCTTTCTTTCTTTCTTTCTTTCTTTCTTTCTTTCTTTCTCCCCTTCTCTTTCTCTCCCTTCCTCTCCCTTCCTCTCTTTGCAGTATAAAGGAATGAACTTCGTGTCTCTCATTTGCAGGATAACACAAATAAGCAGTCTTCCTGGCCCATTTTTTTAATTCATTATTTTGAAGAGAAAGAAAGAGAAGGAAGAGCACTGTGTCATGACTACTCCACTTAAGCAGTCTCCCTGGTGTCACCATGGTTCTAACTTTGAACTCAAGGTCTCTGTTCAAGGGAATGAGCTAATCTCCAAATGTTGCATTAAGGCACTGCAAGTGTGGCTGGAGACAAGGGGGATTGATAAGAACCATGGACATTTTTTCCATTTGGAGCAAGTCAGCACGTTTTAGACAACAACATCACAAACTAGAAGACCAAACTACTACCAACAGCAGCATATAAATCATTGTGGAACTGATATATTTCCTACACGTTTCATTAAGTTTCTTCTTTCCAGTCACAAATGTGCGACTTTGAATTCAATATTGCCTTTGATAAAATCACATTCCCAACATTCATTGTTTTTGCAATACGGGATCTTAAAAAAAAATCATTAGTGGTTTAGCAGTGGCTTACAAGTTTATAAAACTGGAGAGGTATAGATTCACACTACACCTACCACCAGCATTCTGCCCCCTCCCATGATATCCCCGTTTCCCCTCCCCCATGATATTCCCCATAGGAGACACGGGGGCCTAACTTCATTCTGTGTTCCAACGAGTTACTTGTAGATATCAATTTCCTATTTTAATTTTTAGTGAATTTAACTTTTTTTTTCTTATCTAAAGAAAATAACGAAAGTGCACTCCCATGAACAATGAACTGGTCCATAATTTCATTGTTTTTGTGTTCCAGACATTGACTGAGTCTTAATCTTTCACATTTCAATAGACAAAAAGGTGAATCATTAAGCAACATCCCTGATAAACATAGTAAGAATATTTTTGGGGGTCAAAGGGCAATGTTTGAAAACTAGTGATTCTTCACCACACTAAACATGCACAATGTAGGTTTGAAAAATCATCCTCTTCATAGTTAAAGATGCACTTCAATCTACATGCTATTATCAAGGTCTGGTCTTATCAGAAAGCAAATGTCTTTCAGATATATTTAAAGTGTTCTGTTCTTACAAAAAAAAAATAACAGATCAGAAAAAAAAATAGATTTGAAGTAGAAAGGGAATTGTTGAAACACAGATAAGGTTCTTAAGTCTCATAATTGTTGTTTCTTCTATAATTCTCATAACAAGTGAGCTCATGAAATACACAAATGTACAAAAGTTGCTAGAAGGTTATAGTGTAATATAAAATTCATGCATTTCACATTCTTTACTCTTCAGAAAGTACCGCTTGCATGATAGGATATCTGTTACTGCAACATCATTATTGATTTAATATTCTTCATAATAAACAATCAAAACACATCAACACAGTCTTAATGCTGTTGCAGAACAAAACTCATGGTTCATGATGTTTGTACATGTGAGCATGATGTTTCAATCACACACATTTAAAAGCCATTTGAGAAATTTTTAATATCGTTATTTTTATGCAAAGTTTTGATTGTTTAAAATCATCTATGTTAGACCATTCTGAGAGAAAAATTGGAAAATTGAGATCATATATTCTAAGGTATTGAAACAGTGGCTATTTTATATTGAGGAGTTTTCTGCTTTTGGATGAATATCTCATACTAGAGTATTGTGATTGCATTTCTCTTAAATTGTCAAGCTTAATAACTTTCATTTTTTAATTAGGTATTCCATCTTCCATATAAGGTAGTAACCTGACACAAAGCTAATTTATCTTCTTACCTGGAGAATCTGGGATAGTTATATTTCAGCCAAATAGCTAGAACAGGAATACAGAAAGTCATTTTCCCTCTCTGTGTGATTGTCCAGATTTTTATAGGAATAATGTTACCTGCCCCAGTGGAACTACCTGGTTCACAGTGAGTTGTGTTAGCTACACAGATGTGGGGAGCGTATAAAGGCTGTGCTATTAAATTGAAAATACATTTTATTAAGATCCAACCTTACAGGCCAGGTGCATGTCCTGAGGGTTCTCACCTCTTCCTTATGCCTCTTCTCCTGTGCTTGCTGCAGATGAAGCCGGGAGCCCACAGGAAAATGCAGGAGGAGGAAAAGGCATAAAGGACCCTTTTGTAAATGTCAAGTATCAAGATCTCTACAGACACAATATGAGGGATGAGACAATCACTTCATTTGCAGTGTTTACGATACTGAAGAGTTAAAAACAACGTCTGTGCCCACAGACAACTCAACAGATACGGAAGACGTGGTTGGTCACCATGTCCAAGGGAACACTTCTCAGCAACAAAAAAGATGAATTCTCGCCATTTTTGAACAACTTGATTGGACCAAGTGGGGGCTGTGCTAAATGAGGCTAGTCAGAAGGTGTAGCAGGATCCCACTCACGTGTGTATGACAGGGAGAGAAAACAAGCAATGAACTAAAAAAAATAAAATGGAGACGAACGTTTGAGTGGTCAGACCAATCATTGGTTAACAGAAGGGGAGAGGAAGTGGACTGCCGGGACAAGGGGGACAAGGATGTGGCCACAAGTGTAATCAGACATTCTTTTCTTTTCCTCCTTTCCTTTTTTTTTCTTGTCATCAGAGTCATTACTTTGTTAGGTGTCAGTGTGACAAATCCACAGTTCAAGCAGCCCTCTTTGTTTTTTCTTTCTTTCTCTCTCTCTCTCTCTCTCTCTTTCTTTCTTTCTTCCCTTCCTCCCTCCATCCCTCCTTTTATCCCTTTCTCTCTTCCTTTCTTTCCCTTATTTTCTTTCCTTCTTGTTCTTTCCTTCCTTCCTTCCTTCCTTCCTTCCTTCCTTCCTTCCTTCCTTCCTCTTTTTTCTTTCTTCCTTCCTCTCTTTCTTTCCTTCTTTCTTCCTTCCTCTTTCTTCTTTCTTTCTTTTTCCTTTCATTACTTGCTTTCTTCTTTCCCCTTTCTCTCTCTCTCTCTCTCTCTCTCTCTCTCTCTCTCTCCCTTTGTCTCTTTCTTATTTTCTATAAACACAAAGATAAATTGCACGGGAAGAGGGTGAGACAAAGAGACTCAACTATGTTTTGTCAAAGACACAGTCTATACCACACTGCAAAGACACAGTCTATACCACACTGCAAAGACACAGTCTATACCACACTGCAAAGACACAGTCTATACCACACTGCAAAGACACAGTCTATACCACACTGCAAAGACACAGTCTATACCACACTGCAAAGACACAGTCTATACCACACTGCAAAGACACAGTCTATACCACACTGCAAAGACACAGTCTATATCACACTGCAAAGACACAGTCTCTACCACAATGCAAAGACACAGTCTATACCACACTGCAAAGACACAGTCTATACCACAATGCACACCAAAACACAGTCTTAAGGCTCAGCTTTCGGGAAGACTTGGGGATGAAGTGAGAATGAGGGGTTAGGTTAGAAGTCTCCAACTGACTGAAGAGTAAGAGAGTATGGCACATTCTGGGAACAGGGCAGTAACATACATTCTCGGGGAGGAGATAGGCATCATTTGGCACTTAAGAAAAAAAAGAAAAGAAGAAGAAAAGGCAAAACACAAGGTGAAACTTGGAGTAATGGCCTGTCAAGGCAAAGCCTAGATGCTGGAAGGAGGAGCAGGGACAGGGGTGGAGTGGGCACTGCAGGTTTAGAGCACAGTGGTGGAGGAGGATTTTTTTTTTTTTTTTTTTTTTTTTGCTAGTGGGAGTGGTATATAGACACCTGTCATGGAAAGACCCAAAGTTATACTCAAGTAGTAAACTATCTTGTGTATCATTATTTTCCTAATAAAACAATTCAAAGAGAAATTCTATGAATACCTCACTTGATTCAGTACTCACACTAAACAGGTGGTCATCCTTTTTTGACTTTCTTCCAAAGTTTGATTACTTTAATTTTCTCTTGTTAGCTGTTTCTTTTCTTTCTTTCTTTTTTTTTTTTTTTTACAATGTAAATTTTCTGTTTCTAGGAATTTATGGAAAGGAGATGATCAGTTCTGGAAAAAAGGATGTGATGACAACTGGATAAGATGAATAAGATGGCTGGTATTTTCATCAGAAGCTATGAAGCTGTATATAATAGATGTAGCATTGTATAAGGCTCTCACAAAATTACCTCTCAATCATACATATGACTCTAAATAGAAGGAATACACATATAAACCCAATTTGCTATATTTTTCTAAACCATGTTATAGAATTGTTACTGTTTATTATTGAAAACTGAAAGAAGCATTTGAATGTTATGAATTGGATCAGTCTATGTCTAATACATTTAGTAATTGAAAAGAGTCACTTAAAATATTCTCTTCCATGAATTTCAGAAATAACATATAAAGTTAAATACAACCTTTAAAATTATTCAGGTTGGGCACAAGCCATACTGATTAGTGGTAATTTTCATGGGAATATGTATAACAATAATTTGATTCTTAAATTCTGTGAATTATACAGGAACACACTGAACTATCTCCCAGGTTACCACCAACTTTTGCAACATATCACTAAGAAAAATCCTGAGTAGCAGTATCTCACGCCTATGCTTGTTTCATGTTTTAAAACAAAACATGCAAAGAGAGCTAAATTTTCATCAATATTACTGAAATCATAACTAGCTTGTGCCCCTGACACAGTATGTCTTGCCAAGCAGTATTACCTTAAAACATCCTAACTGCTGAAATGTTGGAGATAGAGTAGGTGAGTATTTGAATTGACAGCAAAGTAGACACCACCTGTGAGGACGTGGCTAGAAAATTCATTCTATCTGCTATCCACCTCCCAGTTAAAACCAAACACAAGGAGAGATTCCCCTAACTTCAGTTTACCACTGACACTCCCACCCCTGGAGTTAGCAAAGAAGTTAAGGTGCAATTATGAGTTCATATAAAGAGTTTTTCAATGTTCCAAGGAAGATAAAGTACACGTTTCTGGGACTCAATGTTCTCTAATATTCTTGGCAATAAATGGTACCAGAAGACTGTCAAATATTCCAAGGACCAGTGCATACTGTCATAAAGAATCCAGTTATAAAGTTCTCATGCATATTAAAAAAAAAATCACTGTAAAGTAAATGGGCAAATTTAATTTAAATGAGTCACTTTGCCTACAAATAGCCACCCTTCTCAGATAGTACATCACCTACTATTTTTTGTCTTAACAACAGCAGTTTTGTTCCTTTAATTAGATGTATCATAACAATAAAGATGAATAATAGATTTCTCAGAAAAGTATGTTTTCTCAGATGACTTGAATGAATACTCAATGTTTAGTGCATGAATATTTATATGTAACATCACATATAACAAAAATCTTGTGCTTACTGTGCAAAGAAGTCACAGTGCCTGAATTATTATTTGGGAAACATACATTTATTCTCATAAATATTTACTTGTTTCTTCTATAGCTGTAATTTACTTACTTTTCTTATAGATTAATTCTATGTTTGGAAAATACATTATTCCTCAATTACTTCTCTCTCTCTCTCTCTCAGAAGTCAAGAGAAAGTGAAAGAGATCACAGCAATGAAGATTCCTTAAATATGGTGGGAGCCAGGCTCAAACCTGGGCAACTCACATGAAAAAGCAGCACACTATCCAGTAAACTATTTTTATGATTCTCTTCAGTCATTTCACTAGAGCTGCTTTAGCATTTGAGCCAAGTTGGCTTATCCAACTCTTGTCTAAGGTAACAAGATTTAGCTAGTTTTTATCTAAGGTACAATCTATTAAAGAGGTAGTTTATAGATTGTTGCATTCTATATTCAAATAGCTTGAGGCTATGTTCAAAATGGAATGGTCATTCCATTCTTTTAGTTTCTGGTTTCTAGAATTCAAATATGATACATCTGTATGATATAATTTCAAACTACTAGACTTGTCTATTTTTTTTTAAACTAAGTTGTGTGGTCTTTAAAATGTGAAGAATGGACTAGTGTTTATTTAGGAAACACTGATGCTGGCAATACTATGAGAATGAGGTTGAGCGTGGTGAGGTTTTTCCCACTGAAAAATGGGAACCTGAAGAAATGAATCTCCCTGTCAGACTCTCTTTATGAGGTTGACCTTAGAAGAGGAACAGACCTCAGTTTTCTGCCTTCCTGTCTCCAGAGACCTTGTGTTTTTCTGCCTCCAGGGGCTTGGAATTCCTTAAAACATTAAGCCATCTCCCCTGCCTCACCCTGCATTCCTAGATACAATGGCCCGCTCTCTTATTATCTACATATCAATGTTCTGCTTCGTCTAACAAATGACTTAAGGTCTCAGCCCTATTTCCCCACCCATTCTGCTCATGTGATATATTCTTTTTCTACCCTCAAGACCCTCCCTGCCTGCAGGGTATTATTAATCCTACCAGTTAAACCCCTCACAACAGTTACTAAGGAAGTTCCTACTTTTCCCAGCACCCTTTTACCTTTCTCCACCCCTTTCCTAACCATGTATGGTATTGTCAAGCCACTTCCTTTTCCGACCTGCCACTTTTGTTTTCCGACTTTTAAGAGCTTAGGTGCTCAGATGAATAAAGATATGAATCACCTCGCCACCACCAGCTTGGTTCCTGGGTCATCTCTCTCTCCTCGCTGAGTGAGTAGCAGCCCTGGCTGCCTCCAGTTGCGTTCTCTCCAACCCAGAGAATTCACGCTGGAGAAGAGGCACCCCCACACTAGCCTGGCATACTACCAGCAGTTGCTAATCATATGAGAAGAATATATTCAACATTTTGAAAATTTCTTGGTTGATTTTAAGAAATATTTCTTAGCCTGAGTGAGATCCTTAAGGAAAGACTTAGGGATGATCTTGGAAGTACCACTGCAGTTTCCAGTGGAGGGAATGAGGACACAGAACTCTGGGGGTGTGAAAGGTGTGGAATTATACCCCATGTTATCTTATAATTTTGTAAATCAATATTAAATCACTAATAAAAATTTTTTAAAAAGAATAGAAATGAGATCATCAGGAAGAGTTTGGAGGTAACTAGATACTTTTGATAAAGACCTTATAATTAATCCTGTTACTTTCATATCCTTCCATGTTGTGTCATTTCCCTAACGGTCTAGAGGGATTCTCTGCAAGTCTCACTTTCACAGTGTCAGTTTGCTTAGTGAAATGGACCTTGGATGTTACTGCTATAGTTTCTCAATCTGGTATTGGACTGGTTGATTTTCTTTTTGAGAATGTCTGACACATTGCAAATACTCTTGACCTTGACCCACAAACTTTCTGTAGCTGCCTCATCCCAATTGAGAAAACCAATACTGTCTCCACATATCAAATTCCAATTTGCCAAGTTCCCCAAATGGAAAAACCACTGATCTGAACAACCCACCTACTCGGTTGAACCTACATGTCCAGCCTCCCATTTCCCAAGTCCATTTTCAGTTTTCAAGAAGAGATCATCATGTATGGGTTTATAAGCCTGGTAACAAGGGAGCTATTACCACCAACATATTTTGGGTTTCAAGATTGGCCACAATTCTTGCCCCCACCTTTCTTCTCTGAGTACCCTTACTTTATCTTTTGATTTTACTGGGTGTAATGTGTGAAGTATAGAGACCTTGATGACAGGCCTGCCTTGAAGCAATTTGCTCCATACTTTGCCCCCCCTTCTCACCATCACTGACTCTGTGTAGAGAGACAGATATGGAGGCTTAGCTGCGAGAAAGACTGGCTCTGAATCCTGAGTGTGTACCCTGAGGATAAAGAGTGATAAAGAGTGATATCTGCCTTGAAGTGGTAGGGCAGTTTCAAACCGTCTCCCCCTGTGTAGTTCTCTGCTTGTTTCATTATGTCTTGTTCCACCACCTGTACTTGACCATAATACAGGATGCATTTCATTGTGGGAAATTATTCATCTATTTACCAAATATCTTGAATCTCATATCTAGCTTATACACGACTCCAGGATAAGTATTTGATTTTTCTTAGAAACTAGTGGAAGTGACTTAGTGATCATAAAGGGAAGGTTGAGTGTTTTAGTCGTATAGAATTCATAATGTCTTATTCTTTAACTTAAATGGTAAGAGACTTAAATAAAGGAGACATAACCTAAATTTTATTAAAATAATATCTATAGAAATTTTTTGGGGGGATTAATGGTTTACAGTTGACAGTAAAACAAAGTAGTTGGTACATATGTCACATTTATTAGTTTTTCACATCATGCTCTAAGCCGCCACCTAGGTCCTCCTCTGCCATCATATTCCAGGACCTGAGCCCTCCCCACCCTCACCCCCCCACACATAGTTCTTTACTTTGGTGCAGTACACCAGGGAAATTTCTTCTCATGCAGAAGTACATCTTTCAATATAGAAGTATATTAAAATATAGATGTATGTAGAAGTAGATTTAACATAGAAATGGATTTAATATAGAAGGGTATTCTTGAGAATGGGATTATATTTGCAAATGATGGCAATTCTCTTTTGTGCTTGGAAGCCAGTGTTTTCTCTGGAATAAAGATCTTGTGCAAAGCTCTCTATTTATTTGGACCCATCAATAAAAATCCATTTGTCAATAAAGTGGATGCTTTGACATTACCATGTTTTCCCCACTATGGAACTTTTCACATACACATAGAGAGAAAGAGGGAGGTAGGAAGGGAGAGAGAGAGAGAGACAGAGAGAGAGAGAGACAGACAGAGAGAGAGAGAATAACACTGAAGCTTCCTTTGGTGTCTCAGGACTTCCATGAGGCTTACTGGGAATACAGAGCTGAGTCACATGCTTGGCAAAGCAGGTTATTTGCTTGCCCAGGAGGTTAGATCTCTCTAGTCCATCTTTAGGTATTTTTGAGTGGCAAGTGTGTTAACCATAAGATCATAATAAAAAAAATCACAGAATGATATAAGAGAGCTGGTGAGTTGAATACAGAATTTAGAATGAACAAATCCCTGATATTCACTGTACACTAACAGAAGACACTGATGTAAATCTTTCCTGTTAATTGAGAAGCTGCAGGTCAGAGAGATGATAGCTTAGCAGTAGAGCAAAGGACTGGCAAGCCTGGGACCCCAGGAAAAACAGTCTCAGTCTTGGACACAATCACAGGGCAGAAGTCTTTCTCTAACCAACAAAAATAAATTAATCGGGGTCTGTGTGGTGGCGCATCTGACTGAGTGCACATGTTACAGTACTCAAGGACCCAGGTTTCAGTCCCTGGTCCCCACCTGCAAGGGGAAAGATTTGGGAGTGATGAGCAGGGCAGAAGATGTCTCTCTATCTCTCTCCTTCTCTATCTCCCCCATCACCTTTTGTTCTCTGGTTGTCTCTATCCAACTAATAAAGATAATTTAAAAATTTTTAAGTAAATGAATGAGTTAATAAATAAAGTGGGCAGAGAGTGGCACACCTGGTTAACTGCACATATTAGCATTCACAAGGACCCAGGTTCAAGCCCTGCATCCCCAGCTACAGGAAGAAAGCTTCACAAGTAGTAATGCTGCAGGTCTCTCTCTCTCTCTCTTCCCTTTCCCTCTCAATTTCTCTGTGTCCTATCAAATTAAATAAAATTTAAAAAATGAATTCTAGTTCTTCTTAGCAGAATTACCTTGACAATAAATAAATAAAAAGATGTATGCTTTCTGGGGCTGGATGGTAGTACATGGGGTTAAGTGCACATAGCACAAAGCAGAAGGAGCCATGCAAAGGCCCTGTTTTGAGCCCCCATTCCCCCACTTGTGGGAGGGAGGAGTCGCTTCACAAGTGGTGAAGTGGGGCTGCAGGTATCTATTTCTCTCTCTCCCTCTCTACCTCTCCATGCCCTCTCAATTTCTCTCTGTCCTATAGAATAAAAAGGTGTCTCTCTCTCTCTCTCTCTCTCTCTCTCTCTCTCTGTGTGTGTGTGTGGAGAAAAACTGGCCACCAGGAGCAGTAGATTCATATTGTTGGCACTGCACCCCAGCAATAAACCTGGAGGCAAAGAAAGAAAGGAGAATGATTTGATATGGGTACTCAGTGGATATGAAATAAATGCTTTCTGTATACGTTGCAGATTATAATCATGCTATGGATATTGCTAGCCAAAAAAAAAAAAAGTTAAAATTTCTCTGTATGTGAGATCAGAATATGCGTGATGCGTGAAAGACTCTGAGACGAGTGAACACAGTTTGACGACATTCTGTTCAGTGAGGGAGAAGTACAGAGCAGCTATTCTCCAGGGAATTCCATGCATGCTGATAAACTAGGACCCAGAGGCTGCTACAGACAGGATGTAAACTCTAGACTGTTCTACTTAATATTCCTCTGACCAGGTTCACTTCTGACATGCATTTTTGCCCTTCAGCAAGGCTAATCATAGTGCAACCACTCCTGGGAAGAACTGTCTTGGCAACATTCCCTCTTCCTTCCGCCAAGCCCTTACATCAGAAATTTCAGTGTTGTGTCAGTCAAGATACCAGTGGAGAATTGCATCAGTGTGCGTGGGCACACACACACACACACACACACACACACACACACACACACACACACACGTGTATATATATGATAAATTCTTTCTTTCTTTTTTTGGGAACTGAGAAAGAAATATATTCACAACCTAGTAAAATTGATCTTGACACAAGCAAACAAATATACTTCTATTTTCCCTGTCTGTAAGAATGGTCCCTGATTATACCTGTTATTTGCAGAAAACGATTGGAAGCGACAGCTGCAGCTAAGATTCGCTCTTTGTGTGATTTCAGATTTCACTTTTAGTATGCTTTTGTATCACTCTCAAGTATTTTTGGCTTCCAGATCAAATTCAGTTTCCTATTTACATATGTCTGATTATAATATACAGAAAGAACTATCAGGGTTGATAGGATTGATCAAGATCAAGATGGTTTATATTTTGCCTGATGAGTTTGTAATGTCACTAGGCTCTTAAAATGCAGATTCCCATAACAGTGAAACACATGACTTATGTAGGCTACATTTGGGTGTTATGAAAAGTCACACATTTAGATATTTTATAGCACATTTACAGAATCAACAAATATTTATTCTGCTAAGAGTTCATGTCACTGAGATATTTCCCTGAATACTACCCGGGAATGTTACGTCATGGTGAATTTCTGGGGCAAAAGAAGTCCATTTTCCTGTGGCCATTTAACGTGGCTCCTCAGAACCCAGAGATCCAATTCTAGGGCTGATAGACAGGGACATAGATAAGCTGGGACAGCCCCAGCCTTACAGACTAGAGCCTCCCAGTTCTATTCCCAGTGTTGCCACCAGGAGTGTGGGACTGTGCTTTCTATGTCAAGTTACATTGTCTCTGGATCTCCTATGAAATCATTAACAATGCACCTTGCATTTCAGATTCCATAGTGATCTCTCTCTTGCTTACCTGAATGCAAATATTGAGCCCCAGATATCCAAGATGAGTGACCGCGGGAGACAACTGCTGGGACTTCTCCAGGGTCACAGGTCAATCAATCTACCTGAGCAAGAGGCACAGGGAGCCCAGACTTGCCTGCAACGGCAGGATTAATGCAAGCTCTCTCCTCCAGGCCAGCATCTCAAATTGAAAGTGTTCGCAGGTCACCACGGTTAATGAGTCTTATTTACAGGAAGTAATTTGAGCACTGACTTAATGCGCACGTCATGCAGAAGCGGGGCCTTGACCTCCATGGGTAATAAATAAGATTTGTCCAGCTCCCTGAGAGAAATTGGGGAGGAGAGAGGTGGATGCAGTGTTGGTTGTATGAATTCATGGAAGGAGCTGGGAGACAGGTAAAGATTTCTCCCCCCACATCCTCTCCATCTGCAGCGGACAAGATGACTGTAGCCAGGAACATCAACGCACAAAGAATAATCAAGTGCTTGAGGACCCCTAGGCTCTGAGTGCTGCGATGGAGACCCCGGATTTTGGCATGCATGTGAGACTAAGCTGCTGGTAAAAAAGTGATCATTTTACGATCTGGCTGAATGTTTGATCTGTAGAGATTGGGGTGATATGATATGAATGCTTGGTTGTGGGTGATGCTCCCCACGTCTGGATGCTGTTCAGAAGTCAAAGACTAGTGACTTCTTTTCTTTTCTTCGTTTTTCTGTTTTTCCTCTCGCCTCCAGGGTTATTGCTGGGGCTCGGTGCCTGCACCAGGAATCCACTGTTCCTGGAGGCCATTTTTTTTCCTTTTAGTTGCCCTTGTTGTTGTATCATTGTTGTGGTTATTATTTTTTTTAAAAAAAGATTTTATTTATTTATTTATTAATGAGAAAGATAGGAGGAGAGCAAGAGCCAGATATCACTCTGGTATATGTGCTGCCAGGGATCGAACTCAGGACCTCGTGCTTGAGAGACCAGTGCTTCATTCACTGTGCCACCTCCCGAACCACTGTTGTTGTGGTTATTATTATTGTAGTTATTGATGTCGTCGTTGTTAGACAGGACAGAGAGAAATGGAGAGAGGAGGGGAAGACAGAGAGGGGGAGAGAAAGACAGACACTTGCAGACCTGCTTCACTGCTAGTGAGGTGACCCCCTTGCACGTGGGGATCCAGGGGGGGGGAACCTGAAACCAGGATCCTTACGCCAGTCCTTGCACTTCACGCCATGTACACTTAACCCGCTGCACTAGTGACCCCCAGACTAGTGATTTCTAAGTGTCATCCAAGAAATCACAGCAAGGCTGCATCACAAAGAACGCTGTCACCTGGGGAATAGCTTCAATGGTAGAGTGCAGGACTTGCAAGTCTGATGGACCTAGTTTAGTTCCTGGTGCCTCACACACTGGACTGGTACATTGGTTTCTCTCCTCTGTTACATGAAGTTCTCTCTCTCTCTCTCTCTCTCTCTCTCCTCTCATATGACCTGAAAAAAGTAGGTCTTTTTAAAAAATAAAGAAAAAAAAAAGGAGAGGGCCAGGTGGTGGTGCACCTCGCTAAGTACACACACACTACAGTGCACAAGGGCCCAAGTTCAAGCCCCTGTTCCCCACCTGCAGGGCAAAAGCTTCAAGAGTGGTGAAGCTGAGCTGTAGGTGTCTCTTTGTCTCCCCCTCCCCTCTCAAGTTCTGTCTCTATACTATTATAAATAAATAAATATTTAAAAAATGAAATTTATTGTTTATTTATTTGTTTTTAACTTTTAAAAAAATATTTATTTTTGCCGGTCCCTGTTTGGGCACCAGATGCCGAGCTAGCTTCACGGGCAGGAGAGAGACGACCAGGGACTCATGGCTGAGCTGGGATGCAATGCCATGCTGGCTTTAATCATCTGCATTTGTACTCTCCAGGAAGGAAGTGGTAGGGTGTAAAAACAGGGTGTGACTAGGAGAGGGGGCGGAGCGAAAAGAGAGTTCGAACCAGTGGGATTAAACCACTTCCCTGCAGGCAGGGCGGGTCTCAGGTAAAACAGTGGTTATGTAAATAGACCACAGAGTTAAGCAATGCAGGGGAACAGAAGCAGAACAACATATTTTATTTATTTATTTATTCCCTTTTGTGGCCCTTGTTGTTTTATTGTTATAGTTATGATTGTTGACACTGTTGTTGGATAGGACAGAGAGAAATGGAGAGAGGAGGGGAAGACAGAGAGGGGGAGAGAAAGACAGACGCCTGCAGACCTGCTTCACTGCCTGTGAAGAGACTCCCCTGCAGGTGGGGAGCCGGGGGGCTGGAACCAGGACCTGTACGCTGGTCCTTGCGCTTTGCTTAACCCGCTGTGCTACTGCCCGACTTCCCTGTCTTTAATTTTTTTTAATTTAATCACCACCAGGGTTAACCCTAGGGCTCTGTGCCACCACAATAAATCCACTGCTCCCAGTGGCTAGGCCGTTGTTTCTATCTACCTACCTATCTATCTATCTGTCTGTCTGTCTATCTATCTATCTATCTATCTATCTATCTATCTCTCTATCTATCTACCTATCTACCTACCTACCTATCTATCTATCTATCTATCATCTATCTATCTATCATCTATCTGTATCTCTTTTTATTTTATTTTATCTGTTAGGTCAGAGAGAAATTGAGAAGGAAGAAGGAGGTAGAGAGGGAGACAGTGATATACCTTCAGACTTGCTTCACTGCCTGTGAAGCTTCCTCCCTGCAGGTGGGGGCTGGTGCTCCAACCTGGGTCCTTGTGTCTGCTAATGTGTGTCCTCTGCCAGCTGTGCCACTGCCCAGCTCCCAAGAAAGAAATTTATTTGCTTGTCTTGTTCCTTTTAAAATCCAAAGAACAGGGCAGCTTTGCTGTTCTGAACCTCCCCAACCACAAGCCTCAGACCAGTGTGATTCTGCTTTCTTTTCTTTCCCTCCTTCCCTCTTTCTTCCTTCCTTCCTTCCTTCCTTCCTTCCTTCCTTCCTTTCTTCCTTGCTCTCATTTCTAAATGAAAATCTTTTTAATTTCTTTTTTTAAGCTATTTAACATTTATTTAAAATTTGTAAGATATCATGGATGTAATTCCACACTATTCCCACCACCAGAGTTCTGTGTCCCCATTCCCTCCATTGGAAACTGCAGTGTTTTCCCAAGGTCACTGATACGGGTTGAATATTATTTCTAGAACTATCTACACACACACACACACACACACACACACACACACACACACATCCATTTTTCTCAACTGTCCTGCCTTCTCTTCCTTTTTTTTTTTTAAATATGACCCAGGGCCCATGTCTATTCGTATTCAGTACAGGAGCCCGTGTGACGTCTGAGTCCCTGTCAGTCTGAGCTCACAGTCCATGATCACAACTGGGGACATTTTAGGCTGCTCTCATGTCAGGACCCGTCTTCCTGCAGTGGCAGTGCAGGCTGACCAGCCTCCAGAGTTTGGGACAGTTTCTACCATTGTTCACATTGAGGCCAAGGTTCCCACAAGAGTGTTTATGATGTTGTTCTTGATGGTGATGACCAGTGATGGTAGAGAGAGGCATCTGTTAGAGGTCTGTGTGTCCCTCCATATCTCCTCAGATAAACTGCATAGTGACTGCAGATATTCTCTCTCAACCCTGAGACGCCTCAGGTCTCTGAGTCCTGGCATTTGACTAAGGTTTTCTCCCTGTGTATTAACCATACTCCCTGTCCATTGAAAGGACACGGTGTGGATCACTTTTAATAGACACTGTGAAGTATTTACCACAGGACTGATTCAGTTGTCTCTTGGCTGCTCAAAAATTGATTTGTGGCTACTTAGAAGTGACAGCAAGTGTTCTCAGTAAATAAGTCACTGTTTTCAAACCACTGGGCTGAGTTCTTTGTTTTGCATACAGCTTAACCTAGAGTAACGCTTTCTTGCTTATCTGATTGGTAACTCCAACTTAAAAGAACCTCAAAACCGTTCAAGCCTTATTTCTTCTGCGTAAATACTCGTCACCTAACTCACATCCCCTCCTGCCACCAGAATAAGTGTATTTTCCCCATTCCTGTGTCATCTCCTTGCAGGGGGCCCTGTCTGTTAATAACGAGTCTCCCAGTGTGCTATCATGCAGGGGGTGTGCTTGCCTCTCCTGGACAAGCACTTTCCTGGAAAGCTGTTTCTCAAAGAGAATGGAAAGAACTTGGAAACCAGATGTCCTGAAAGCTCAATGAGCACCTGCTTTTTTTACTGAAAAAAGGAAAAAAAAAAACAGTCCTTTCCATTTCATTCTCCATTCCTCTGCTATCATGAGTTTAAAATTTTCCAAATGAAAATTCATTTCTTAAAATATTTATTTACTTATTCCCTTTTGTTGCCCTTGTTGTTTTATTGTTGTAGTTATTCTCATTGTCTTCATTGTTGGATAGGACAGAGAGAAATGGAGAGAGGAGGGGAAGACAGAGAGGGGGAGAGAAAGACACCTGCAGACCTGCTTCACGGCCTTCGAAGTGACTCCCCTGCAGGTGGGGAGCCGGGGGCTCGAACCGGGATCTTTGTTGTGGTCCTTGCGCTTTGCACCACCTATGCTTCACCCGCTGTGCTACCACCAGACTCCCTAGATGAGAATTCTTACAATTATGGAAATAGACTCATGAGAGTATAACATTGGTATGGGTGGATGTGTGTGTGTTCCCCTGCATGTGTGAACTAAAGTCACCCTGTGAACTTTGCTGGGAAGTTGATTTTTGAGAGCTATTTCTGAGAGCACAGCAAGAGCTCGGGGGCCAACAGTAAAGTCAGAATCACACTGGCTTCAGTCATGAGAGGGTCACATCCTCTTCTTTATTCTCTGGGCATGGAGTCATGGAAAAGCAACGAGGGGGCTGGGTGGTGGCTCACCTGGTTGAGTGAACATGTTATAGTGTACAAGCTCGAACACAGGTTCGAGCCCCTCGTCCCCACTGGCAGGGAGGAGGCTTCATGAGTGATGAAACAGGGCTGAATGTCTCTCTCTCTCTCTCTCTCTCTCTCCATCCCTTTCAATTTCTGGCTATCTCTATCCAATAAAAATAAAGACAATAAATTTAAAAAAAAAGAAAGAAAAGCAACTGCATTGCCTTCCATATTTATTTCTTCACCTGAAAATGAATGAAGAGAGAAACACCGAGCTCAGAGGGCCTCTGATCTTAAGACAAGTTTGCAGTAACGGTTGACAAAGTGAATCACTGTATTACAATCTGACATATGTGGAAAATGTTCTTTGTTTAACTCTCTATATAAACCTGTACCCATCTCCAAATAAATGAGTGTTTGTACAAGAGTGCTCCCCGAGGTCCCTTTCTGAGTCACGCAGTCCCTGAGAGCCGGTGAAGGAGGATTGGAGACTTACCCCCTGGCTGGAACAACTCCATGGGAGTGCTAGCACTATCCAACAACAACAAGAGCAAAAATAGAACAACAACAACAAAAAGCCTCCAGGAGCAGTGGATTCATACTGCAGGCACCAAGCCCCAGCAATAACCCTGGAGGCAAAAGTCAACAATGAAATAAGATAATAAAATATAGGACTTAGGGAGCTCCAGCAAATGGAAGTCACCCCCGTTTGGGGGCAAGTGATGCCCATATCTTCTTTCTGTGGAGCCTGGCAGTGGGAGCCCAGTTGCTAGAGAAATCTTTTCTGTCTACCCTGCCACCATCACAGCCTACTCTGGCATCAATGGCATTTCCAACCTACTGAATTATATTAAACTATTTTATTTGTGTTTTGGTGGTGCAGGACATATGGGACGATACCCTTGTTAACTAGTAATCTCGTACATTGCTATTTAATTACTCATTAGAGACAAAAAATACACTGAATTAGCACCAGAAGTTCATCAGCAGCATCCTGTGAACCCCTCTGACTTGCTGTCTCTTCTACTCTGTTTTGCATCTATTTGGGGTCCAGTTCTGAGAAGGCGGTGACTTACAAAAGAGGCAAATGTTCACAAGACAAACAGCGGGATCAAATGGTTGAGTAACAGCTGAAGATGCTGTTGTGAAGTGGAGAGAATGTGAGAGTTGACTAGAAAGAGGTGTGAAATGAAAAATGTGAAGGTGTAGGAATCTGGGCTTATTAGGCAGGATTAAAGAACTAGGTCACCCAAAATATACACATCAAAGACCTTGTTCAGCTCTATGGTTCAACTGTATGGGGACTTTGCTTGTGGTGGGACTCTGTGGGTTATATAAGCCCATATAAACTCATCCACAGATATTTAAGATTACTTTCTATATTATACTTGAATTACTTTTATGTCCTAAAATCCAAATGCTGTCTCTCTCTTTCTTTTCTTACTTTCTTTCTTTCTTTCTTTCTTCCTTCCTTCCTTCCTTCCTTCCTTCCTTCCTTCCTTCCTTCCTTCCTTTATTTTAGAAAGGAGACAGATTTCATGTGCAGAGTGATTTATTATTGGTATATATAAGACTCCACCATTCCCCATGGTTATACATATATTTCTTTGTTTGGATAGAGGGTCAGAGTCAGAGCTAAATAGTGAAGAAGAGAAGGAGAAAGAAAATAAAGAGAGAGAGAGAGAGAGAGAGAGAGGGAGAGAGAGAGACCTGTAGCAGTGCTCCATGGCTTGTGAAGTTTTCTCCAGTAGTGGAAAGTAGGGACTTGAACTCCGATCCTTGTGCGTGATACCAGATGGGCTTTACTTGGTGAGTCACCCCCTACCTCCCTAGCGTGTGATTCTTAATTGCTGGTGATTGGCCCCCAAAACCTCCTTTTCCTATGATGGGTTCACATAATTCATTTTATTCCAACCACTTCTCTTTCATTTAAGTGTGTCAAATGTTCTCTCTGTTTTGGCCATCACAAAATTCTGACTGATACAGATATAAGTATAAAGAGTGGCTGATGCTAACTGATCAGAAATGCCAAGATGTTCTAGTTGACATGGTTGGAGGGAAATGGGGAGGCTCTGCCCTGATCTGGAAAGTGATTGCAGCATTTTGCCCATCATTCATCTCATTCAAAAAGGTATCTGCACACCTATGTCCAATCCAACACTCCTGACAATCAACAAAATGCACTCAATTCATGTGACCAACCACAGACAGCTGGGTAAGGAGCCTATGAAATAGATACAAGAAGGAACACTAATCTGCCAAGAAAATTATGTCTTTGAGGACAAAGCAGATGGAAATGAAGGTGATGATTCTAAGTGAACTTCTGAGGGACTGAAAGGCAGCTCCCAGACAGCATTATCAGAAATGGAATGTAGGAAGTCTGGCGGTAGCACAGCGGGTTAAGCGCAGGTGGCGCAAAGATCAAGGACCGGTGTAAGGATCCCGGTTCGAGCATCAGGCTCCCCATCTGCAGGGGAGTCACTTCACAGGTGGTGAAGCAGGTCTACAGTTGTCTATCTTTCTCTCCCCCTCTCTGTCTTCCCCTCCTCTCTCCATTTCTCTCTGCCCTATCCAACAACAACGACATGAACAACAACAATAATAACCACAACAATAAAAAACAAGGGCAACAAAAGGGAAACTAAAAAAATAAATAACAAAGGTTTTTAAAAAAGAAAGAAATGGAATATAAACAACCAAAATGGACTTGTGATGTCAATAATGGTAACTCAGCTTATTATTGGACACTGTGAATTTGATCAGTGGGTGTGTTAAGTCGCGCGTGCGCGCACACACACACATCCAAAACTCCAAAAATCTTATAATATTGTGAACCTACATTAAATACACTTAAAAATAAAATTTAAAATGAATGAAATAAAGGCTGTGTGTCTACCAGAATCTTACTTATGATGATTCAACTATATTGGCTAATTATTACAAGTTCAGGAGGTCCCCACATCAAAGACAAGAGAGTCACTTGAAAAGTTAGAGGAGGGGCCAGACAGTGGTGCACCTGGTTAAGTGCACATACTACAGTGTGCAAGACCTTGGGTTCAAGCCCCTGGTCCCCACCTGCAGGGGGAAAGCTTTACAAGTGGTGAAATAGGGCTGCAGGTGTCTCTCTGTCTCTCTTCCACACTATCTCCCTCCCCTCTTAATTTCTCTCTGTCACTATCCTATAATAAATAAATAAAAATTTAAACAAAAGATCTAAAAAAAAGTTGGGAAGTTAACTTGCAGTTTCAAATACGTGACTCACCATGTGTGAGGTCCAGGTTCAAGCCTCAGCACCACAAAGGATGTAACAAGGAACCAGAGGAAGCTCCCATGTCTGTTGTCTCTTCCTCTCTCTTTCTCTGTCTCTAGCTCTGTCTCTGTCAGAGTGGTAAAGTCATGCAAATAAGTCTCTATTTCTGCAAATTAAATGATTCAGTTGAAATTTGAAATTGACTGTTTTGGTAACCAATAATAATAATAAAAATCCCCCAAATTAACACTCCATACCAAGATTCCTGAGAGTCAATGAAGAAAACTCACGAGGAGAAAAAAAAATGAAGACTTGGCTTATATGAATAGCAGGGATAGGACACAGGAAGGACTGAGTCTGTGTGTTTTCTGATCGTGTGTGTGTGTGTGTGTGTGTGTGTGTGTGTTGGGGGAGGCTACAGCTACAGAGAGGCTCTTTTGGGGTACAGCTGCCTTTTTATTTACTGAGGAACAAGTAGTATCTGCATTAACAAATGAGAACAAACATTAACTTGATGTGTGTACTGCTGAGTAAGGGGAGGAGAATTGGGATTCAGGAAAGTGTTGGAGTCCTTTGAAACACAGGGAAGGCTTGTCTGTGCATAAGCCTACAGAAGGAAGTGTTACAGAGGGAAAGACAGACTGACCAGAGAAGAGAGAAAAGTTTATATTGAATGTGTTCAATATGATTAGATGAGTTATGTTTACAAAACAAATTTCTTTTCTATTGAGTGAAATGATGTTCTCCCTGGAGACAGCTAGCTATATTGAAACATAAAATCATCAAGTTTTCTGTGTACATAAATGCATTCTACTTCCTGTTGGTACTTGATTTCACAGAGTTAAACTCTTGTTACCATTCTTGACTTCTCCTCCTCCCCACCTTTTATTTCTTCTTCTTCTAGCGTTTGCCCTTCTTCCGTAGCCAGTCAACAGCGTCAGGTTGAGCCTGATGTAAAGTTTCGATACCTCCTTTGAATCTTTTTATTAATCAGGGTCTTTGAAATCCATCACACTTGTGTGAATCCATAGCTCCTGGTGTTTTTCTTTTCTTTTCTTTTCTTTTCTTTTCTTTTCTTTTCTTTTCTTTTCTTTTCTCTTCTCTTCTCTTCTCTTCTCTTCTCTTCTCTTCTCTTCTCTTCTTTTCTTTCTTTTTTTTTTTTCAGATGGTGGATGAATAACACCTGCAGAAGCAGAAGTTGCTGAGAATGGAAAGCAGGAAACTCCTCATGAGGCCTGGGAAAAGTGGGCACTGGGAGAGGGCATGGGGGGTTCAATATCCCATCTCACACCCAAGACCAGACTCCGGATCATGTCTGTTCAACAGCTGGTCTTCAGAGAGCATGTCTGAGTGTCTGTCTTGGGTAAGACAGTGGATTCAGGTTTCCACACATGACCCCATTAGTGCCTTTCTGTGGGGGAATTATGGAGAGGCTGAGCTGGTGCTGGGTGTGAGGCAGGGGTCTGCTCTGTGAAGGGACAGCCTGAGGTGGATGCAGGCACGCACTGATACCTGCGTGAGATCACGTTGCAGCCTGAGATGGTCCAATATCTAATCCAGTCCTGAACGAAGCACAAAATTGCTTGAAAGGAGAGACGTTTTAAGTCAAATATAAAGATGTGGGATAGTTATTTAAAGAGTGATTGTGGGGAGTCGGGCAGTAGCGTAGGGGGTTAACTCACATGGTGGAAGCGCAGGGACCAGCTCAGGGATCCTGATTCAAGCCCCTGGCTCCCCCTGGCTCCCCATCTGCAGGGGAGTCACTTCACAGGTGATAAAGCAGGTCTGCAGGTGTCTGTCTTTCTCTCCTCCCCTCTGTCTTCTCCTACTCTCCCCATTTTTCTCTGTCCAATCCAACAACGATGACATCAGTAACAACAACAATAACTACATTAAAACAACGAGGTCAACAAAGGGAATAAATAAATAAATATTAGAAAAAAATAAAGAGTGATTGTGGGAGAAGAGGAGAGTGTGCAAGGCAAAGGGTGTTCGAGAAGAGGAAGCTTTCTGAGAGCGCTTTGAGAGGCTAAGGAGGGGCCTGCATAAAGGAGCAATATCTATGGGGCTGTTGGAAAAGTCAGGACATATTTTTGTTTTGTAAAACTCAAAAATATGTCACGGCTTTTCCAACAACACAATAATGACAATTTAAAAAAAAATAAATGTATTATAAAATAGAAATATTGATGAGACCAAATAAGAGGGGTACAACTCCACACAATTCCCATCCCCAGAACTCCGTATCCCATCCCCTCCCCTGATAGCTTTCCTATTCTTTATCCCTCTGGGAGCATGGACCCAGGGTCATTGTGGGATGCAGAAGGTGGAAGGTCTGGCTTCTGTAATTGCTTCCCCACTGAGCTGAATATGGGCATTGGCAGACTGATCCATTCTCCTAGCCTGTCTCTCTCTTTCCCTAGTGGGGCAGGGCTCTGGGGAGGCAGGGCTCCAGGACACGTTGGTGGGGATGCCTACCCAGGGAAGTCAGGGTGACATCATGGTAGCATCTGGAACTTGGTGGCTGAAAAAGCATTAAGATAAAAGGCAGAACAATTTTTTTTTTTAAAAAATGACTCATTTATCTAAATATAGCAAATTCATGGAAAGAAGTGAAATCATTCAAGGAACATGCTAAGGTCAGGTGCAACAATTAATTAACAATAACAATAAACTAGAAAGCTAATCTAATTAGAACTGGTAACTGAATGTTTGCAGTATAATGCAAAGGATTATGTTTACTCTGCAGCAAATTCTATTTTCTATTGTGAGAAGTGATTTTCTCACTGGAGACAGTTATATTAAAACATACAATGATCCAATTCTGTATGCACATAAATATATTCTACTTCCTCTTGCTATTTTACGTCACAAAGTTGAATTTTTGCTATTATTCTTGTCTCCACCTCCTTCCTGATCTTCCTTTTCCTCCTCCTCTTCACCTTCCTCCTCCTCTTACTTTTATTAACCAGGACCTTTCAAATGTGTTACAACTGTGTAATTCCACAGCTCCTAGTGGAGCATTTTTTCCAGATAGTGTATGAATAACAAAAAAGGGCAGAACAAGAGAAGTTGTGAGAGGCACTACAGAAAGATAAGCTGCGAGAGATACCATAGAAGTCCGTGTAACTGATCCCTTTTGCTTGGTGATTCTGTGTGGCAGTTGGGATATTAAACCCACATTCTTACACATGACAAAGTGTATGTCTCACTGGGTAAGCTACCTTCAGGCTTCGTTTTATTTTCATTTTTATACTTTAACTCCAAGATCATTTAAAAGTGACCTTGACTTAACATTGATAGATGGAAATACAACTTCGATTATGTTTAAATAAACACATTTTACTGTGTTTAACACAGATAATATCCAGGGACGGACTTCTAAATTGGACTTTGGTAATAGTCATTGTTTTGTTTTGAAATCCTTTACCTACACATTTTTAAAAATATTTATTTCCTTTTGTTGCCTTGTTGTTGTCACTGATGTCGTCATTGTTGGATAGGACAGAGAGAAATGGAGAGAGGAGGGGAAGACAGAGAGGGGGAGAGAAAGAGAGATACCTGCAGACCTACTTCACTGTTTGTGAAGTGACTCCCCTGCAGGTGGGGAGCTGGGGACTGGATCCGGGATCCTTACACGGGTCCTTGCGCTTTGCGTCAAGTGCGCTTAACCTGCTGTGCTGCTGCCTGACTCCCTCCTAAACATTTTTCTTTTTAAAGTGTGCTGCTTCATTCTATTTTTCTAGTCAGGTTTTAACATTTTCATTGATTTCTTCTGTAAGTCACTGATCTAGTTAGTCAATGGATCCTTTCATCTTTTGTGGAATAACAATTGATTAGAAAGAGCAACACTTTGAGTTAAGACAGACACAAACGACTTCTCAGTTTTTGCCTGTTAGATAATGACCCTTGAGAATAATCCTCAGCTGCTATTCACTCTGTTGACCGTGATGCTCACTCACTTCCATGTGAAAATGCATTCTCCTCCTTAACATGACCTAGCAATCTCTTCTCCAATTAGAAGTTCACAGATTTAGCTGAAAAGTTGGATTTTGAGAAGAGTACCAGCAGAAACAAAAGCATCCATAGGCCATAGGCCCCTGCAAATAGTTGTGACTCACAACCAAATACCAAGACCTGGGTACAACAACAACAACAATAACAAAAATGTGCTCATCTGTTGGATAGTATGCCAGCTCCCCCTGGCTTCTGCTTAACCATATGCCTATATAGGGATAGATTTAATCCCATTCAAAACTTTGGTCTATTTACATAAATCACTTTTACATTTACATAAAGCACTCCCTCCAGGGCATTGGTGGTTCAGTGATAGGATTCTCGCCTTCTCCGCCCCCTCTTGTCACACTCTGATTTTCACCAGTCACTTTTCTCTCCACCCTCTCTATATCACATCCTGTTTCCACCCTACTTGGAGAGTATAAAAACAGCTGCTCTTCTGATTAAAGACACTTGGAAATTGCTTTCCAGCTCCGAGAGTTCCAGAGTGTATCTCCTGCGAAGTTAGTGCGGCACGAGTTCCTGATCCCTCTCCCACGCAGCAGCCTAGATCGGCTCCAGTTGAGTTCTCTCCAACCCAGAGAGCACTAGCTCGGGAAGAAGTACCCTCAGGCTATCCCGGCACTCATCCATACTAAAACCAAACATGCATCCTACACCCTTACAAGATGGGGTTAGTCACAGACAGGCATAGTGTTATAAGCAATTGGAGTTACTGCTATAGAAAGGTGAATCAGACATGGAAGTGAAAAATAAATGAGGGAGAGCTGTCATCACATGGTAGCTCACGGAAACCGCTCAAGGTCAGATATGAAGACTGAGGTGCTGAGGACCAGGAACACAGCCTCCCAGGAGCGTGACTCAGGAGGACTCCTGGGGGTCAGGGTCAAGGCTGCCGTTCCTAGGGCTGGGGAGGTGGTTTTTCTTCAGTGTGATGGGGCAAGAAAAATATGGGAAATCCTTTGCTCCAGGAAGCCATCTTTGAGCATGTAGATTACAGACTCACTAACCTTTAGATAATTATGTAGGCTTTAATCAAATAGCTTCCTAAGATTCATCTTTTGCCTATTTCTTTATTTAATATTTTTATTATTTTGCCTCCATGGTTATCTCTGAGATTCCGCTGGCACTTATGAATCCATTGCTTCTGGCAGACATATTTTAAAAATTTTATTGATAAGACAGAGAGAAATTGAGAGAGGAGGGGGAGACAGAGAGGGAGAAAGAGATAAACCTGCAGACCTGCTTTACCACATGTGAAGCATCCCCCCTTCAGGCAGGGAGCTGGGGCTCAAACCCTGATCCTCGTGGAGGTCCTTGCACTTACGTGCGCTGAACTTGGGTACATCACCACCCAGGCCCCTATCACAAAATTAATCTTACTGTGTTCTGGGGTGGGGTGGGAGGCTAGAAGTAACAAGTTAGGGCATGCTGGAGGGGTTTCTGATGAAAAGTCATTTCCTGGCTTGCAAATTGGCTGCCTGCTGCCAAAATCTCCTTATAGTCCCTATCTTTTATGTTCACAATGAAACAGCTGTGGTGCCTGTCTTTTTTTTTTTTTTTGCCTCCAGGGTTATTACTGGGGCTCAGTGCCTGCACTACGAATCCACTGCTCCTGGAGGCTATTTTGTTGCCCTTGTTTTTGTGCTTGTTGTAGTTGTTACTGTTGTCATTGTTGTTGTTTTTGTTGGATAGCACAGAGAGAAATGGAGAGAGGAGGGGAAGACAGGAGGAGAAAAAGACAGACACCTGCAGACCTGTTTCACTACTTGTGAAGCAACTCCCCTGCAGGTGGGGAGCCGGGGGCTGGAACCGGGATCCTTATGCAGACCCTTGTGCTTTGCTTTACGTGCACTTAACCCGCTGTGCTACCACGGGAATCCCAGTGCCTGTCTTTTATATGGGCACCGATCTTTTGAAATGAGTGACTGCTTAATGTTCTCAAGTCTGTCGCTTTACTTAATTCCACAAAGACATGCTTTTGAACACATTATTATTATTATTATTATTATTAATTTTGTCACCAAGGTTATTGCTGGGGTCTGGTGTGCCACTACTCTTAGCAGCCATTCCCCCCCCCCCATTTTGTTTTCCCATTATATCTGATAGGACAGAAAGAAATTGAGAGGGGAGAGGAAGATAGGGAGGAAGAAAGGACCTGCTTCACTGTTGAAGATTTCTCCATGTGGGTGGAGTAAGAGGCCTTAAAGTCCGATCCTGGTACTTGGCAGCATATAGGCTCAACTGGATATATCACTGCCCACTCCCTATTACAGGATATCAGTATCATGTAAGCCTTTCAAAATCCTGGAATAATATGTATGATCTCTGATTTGGGTGACTCAAAATTCTGTAAGGTTTGAATCATGGTCCAAAAAGTCCCAGAGAAATATTCTGTGTAACCTGTTTGTGATCTTATTATACATTTGGTTTCACTGAAATATTCAGCAGAAAAGCAAACACAGTTTGTCATTTTATCTTGTATAATAAAGGAAATATTTGTCATAAAGATGAATTAAATGGACAATTTTTATTTTAATCATAGAAATGATGGGCTGGGTGCTGGTGCACTTGACTAAGTGCACATGTTATAATGCAGAAAGCCCAGGGTTCAAGACCTCCAATGACATATAATTGTTGGTTTAGACCCCAGAAAGAGTCCCAGTTGGCTTTAGTGAAGAAAAAATAAAGAAGAGCTAAGGCAGCAGTTTGAAGAGAGAAATCTGACTCAATTTGGTTCTTTGCATAGTGAAGGGCACTGATGTAGAAGAAACAACCAGAATTCAGCAAAGGGATGAGTCTGTAGAGAAGCAAAAAAACACAGTCTGCATAAGGTTTCAGCTACCTGGGTGAGGGGAGGTAGCATAGTGGTTCTGCAAAGAGACTTTGTTTTTCTTTTTTTAAATATATTTATTCACTTTGGTTGCCCTTGTTGTTTTATTGTTGTAGTTATTTTTGTTATTGACATCATCGTTGTTGGATAGGACAGAGAAATGGAGAGAGGAGGGGAAGACAGAGAGGGGGAGAGAGAGACAGACACCTGCAGACCTGCTTCACTGCCTGTGAAGAGACTCCCCTGCAGGTGGGGAGCAGGGGGCTCGAACCGGGATCCTTACTCTGATCCTTGCATTTCACACCACATGTGCTTAACCTACTGCGCTACTGCCAGACTCATGCAAAGAGACTTTCATGCCTGAGGCTCCAAAGTTCCAGGTTCAAAACCCAAACCACCATAAGCCAGAGCTGAGCATTGCTCTATAAAAAAAAAAGGAAAAAAATAATAATTCATGTACCAAGGATTTCTTAGCTCATTTTCTAAGAAATTTGTGGACTATTTTTGTTGTGAAAATTAAAAATCTGGAAAAATGGTTTTGTGTGTTTCATAAAAATCAGTTGTATTTTAACTAAAAGCAAAGATGAGGAAATTGGGATTTCTGTTCCTGATGTGTGATCATAAACAGCCAGAAACTCCTCTATGATTTTGTTCCAGATTGCCTGAACAGACAGAAGTCAGAGAAGTAGCACTAAACTAAACAGGCTCACACATAAGATCCAGAATTATGCTCCTCAGTATTTACCTGAAAGAATAGAAAGCTAACAGCCACGGAAAAGCTTAAACACACATGCACATGCACACACACTAGCACATGAGGTTCCTTTATAATTGTCAAAATTAAGAAGCAACCAAGATATTCTTCAGGGAATTATTGGATCAAGGAGCTGTTGTATCTAGACAATGGAATGGCTTTGGATAATAACAAGGAATGGGCTCTCAAACCATAAAAGAACTGGAGGTACAGCGTGGGAGTGTTGGAACATTGGATTTGAAAACATGAGGTACCCTATTCAATCTCTGGCATTACATATGCCAGGTAGATGCTCTGGCTCTCTCTCTGTCTCTCTCTCTGTCTCTCTGTCTGTCTCTCTCTCTCATTTTCTCCCATGAGTAAATTAATGTTAAAAAATCTAGAAGAATCTTAAATGCATATTAAGAAATTTAAAAGTCACTATAATAATGCATGATTTCATTATTTTTCATGTATATGACATTTTGAAGACAAAACTATCATCTGTACTTTGGTTCTTTGGGAATTACATTTCTCCTATTATATTGATTATATTATATTACATTGATGATATTTCCAGTTTTTTGTTTTGCAAAGTATCAACTATTTAATCATATTTTGACCAGGTGTGAGTACAACAAAAACAAACAAACAACAAAAAACTTTCTATGTTGATACTAAGGACTTGTTACTTGATCATCAAGGATTTCAGGGTCTTGACTCCCTTTTATCTAATAGTAAAGCATATGGGTTGATGGCCTAGAGGTGACACAGTTGGTATGACACTGGACTCTCAGGCATGAGGTCCCAAGTTCAATCCACAGTATCCCATGTGCCAGAACCATATTCTGGTCTTCTCTTATCTCTTCCTTCATCACTTTCTTATAAATCAATTAATAAATCTTGAAAACAACAATAACCCAGAGACTGAACAATTGACACTTCTTCTAAGGTGACTAAGATGATCTTCACCACTGTAGGGAGAGTACTTAAACAAATAAAAATGGAAGTGCCTTATATTGCAGCAATATCACTCTTAGGCATTCATCCAAAGGACACACAAGCACTAATTCCAAGGGACATATGCACCCTATCTTCACAGCTGCATTATTCACAACAGACAAAGAGTGGAAGCAGCCTAGATGCCCATCCACAGATGACTGACTAAAGCAGTTATGGGACATGTACTTCATGGAATACTACTCTTCAATAAATAAGGTGATGTTGTGTCCTTTGGGATGAAATGGATGGAACTAGAGGTGATGAAGCTTAGCAAAATAAGGAAGAAGACAATGACCAGATTTCACTCGTGTGGAATCTAGAGATCCGATACATGTGAACTTGAAAAACAAAACAAACAAAAAACCAGAAGCAAGTAAATTGTTCCTCAGCCTTGTGAGAACTCTGCTGGTTATCTTTGGGAGGTAGAAAGTGTGTGGGGGGGACAGAACTCTGGTGGTGGGTTTGGTTTGAAACTCTTTTCTGTAATCTTACAATCTTGTAACCTACTGTTAATCACTAATAATTTTTTAAAGAAAATGATCTTCAGTTTCCATTCATATGAATAACCTACACAGGCTTCCTCCTCCCCCTAGCTTTCATTTCTTATGGCATTTCTTTAGGAAAAACTTGAAAATGTAAGTTCTTTACCTGTCTGTAGTAAAAAATAATAATAATAATAATAAATAACTTCTGTTGGCTTTGTTGTTATTTAACTAATAGGATGCTTACTGGAACAGAGGTTATTTAAATACATAGAATCTTTGGTGGCTAAATTAGCAAAGTAGGAGAGACCAGCTAGCTATGTGACAAGGAGCCAGGAGCCCTTAGGCTTAGTTACCAGCATTCAGATACAGGTCAGGTGGGTCCCTGGGAAACAGCTTCATTGGATCCAGGGAAAAGACAGAAGTGAAGGCATAAGACAACTTGGCTTAGGGCAAGAGGCAAAGAACCAAATGGGATAAGAGCCACAAAGGGCTGATATTCTGCCAGGCACTTGCTTAAATAGTCTCCTGTACCCACAATTCCTTGTGAGTTTGCAGATGTCTGTCCTATGCTCTTGATGACAGGCTGGCATCAGCCATATGCTAATTACATTCATGTCCCACAATCCATTTTACTCATCATATATGAACTGCGTTCTCAACATTTCCCCACTTCTAGTATAAACATGGACAAAGATGGTCAGAGTCTATTATGGACTGGTGGAGGTGAAAAAGCCCGTCTTCTATGTCTGGATGGTTTACACTGTAAGCCCTGACCTTGCCTTCGAAAGTGAAGACACAATAATGGCTATCAGATAAGAGGATTTCTGTTAGTCTGGAGAACTGTGGTCTGTCTATCTGTAACCCAGGGATGGCCCAGCATCTATGGAAGCTCAGAACAGAAGCCAGCAAAGGTAGCCCCTAGCTGAGATGGTTCCTGGGTGGTGATCATGGCATAACCAGGGTGTTGCAATATTGTACTCCAAGCTTCATCTTGTTAAGTTATTGTGAGGATTCTGCAGACAAAATGTGTAGCTTCTCTGATATGTATCCGCATAAGATCTGTGGATGATAAGACTAAAAACAAAAAACAAACAAAAAATATCCTAGACTTTAGTAATAGTATTGACTTCAATCACAAGTGACAAAACAGTGCTGCAGATGTCTCTCTGTTTCTTCCTCTCTGTCTTCTCCTTTCCTTTGTATTTCTCTGTCTCTATCTAATAAATAAATAAATAACTTATTGGAAAAATAAAATACAGGAAAATCTCAAGGACTAGGGAGCTATGCCTTTGAAGTTGCACAGTCTCTGAGCAGAAGGCTAAATCTGGAAAACACTGACTTGCAGACAGTGAAGCTAGCTGACACTGAAGTGCCTGTCCTCTAAAACCCTCCAGACCTCCTCCACCAGCTGCCTCATGCACTTACGCTCCCTAACATCCCTCCCACAGAGTCCTTATCCAGTCACCTCTTCTCAGGTATTTGTTTTGGTGATCCTGGAAGTGTGGCTATGATCATGAGGTTGCAAATATCTTTCCCTGTCCTTGAAATTCACAAGGAAGAAGTTGACTTCTAGTCTGAAAAGAACCTCCTGTTCCCTCGTCAATTCAATAGCTAGTTTTGTTTTGTTTTCTTCCCTGTTATATATCAGCTAGTCCTCATACCACCTTTTTTTCTTTATTGGGGCATTAATCATCTACGGTCAATAATGAAACACAATAGTTTGTATAGCTGTACCATTTTTCAGTTTTCCAGATAACAATCCAACCCCTTCTAGGTCCTCCTCTGCCATCATGTTCCAGGACCTGAAACCTCCCTCCCACTCCAGAGTCTTTTACTTTGGTGCAATATACCAAACCCAGTCAAGTTCTGCTTAGTGTTTTCTTATTTTTCAACTTCTTTTTTATCATTATTAATGATTTAATAGTGATTGGCAAAACTGTAGGATAAGAGGGGTATCATTAATATACTTCCCACCACCAGGGTTCCATATCCCTCCTCTCCATTGGGAACTTCCCTATATTTTATCCCTCTGGGAGTCTGGATCAAAGAACTTTGTGGGGGAGCAGACGTTGGGAGTTGTGGCTTCTGTGACTGCTTCTCACTGGACATGGGTGTTGGCAGGTGGACTCACACCCCCAGCCTGTTTTCATCTTTCCCTGTGGGGCAGGGCTCTGGGGAGGTGGGGTTCCAGGACACAGTGGTGAGGTTGTGTTCCCAGGGAAATTTTATATATATATAATTTATATATAAATATATAAATTATATATAAAATTTATATATTTTATATAATAAACATATATATATTTATATATAAATATATATATATATATTTTTACCACTTAGAATCTGGGTTTATACACAGCTGACAAACCTTGCTCCTTCCCCTTCTGTTTCACAAACATTGAGTTCAGTGTTTCTTCTCTGTTAGAATTTTCTTTGGCAAAATCATACCTGTTAGTCTTGTCCCATACAATTTTTCTCTGACAGAAGAAGCTCCTTGACAGATTTAAAACTTTCAACATGAGACTATTCTTTCTGCCTAATTTGAAGGAATAGGTTTTACTTTCATGAGAATCTGACTCATGAAGGTGAGTCTCAGAACATTAAAGAAAGACTTCTTTAAATTTCTTTTTGATATTAATCTGGCAGATTTATTTAGTTTTCTTATTCTCTCTTTCTATCTCTCTCTCTGTTAGAGATGGGTATACAGAGAGGCAGACATAACTTTAAGACTCAATGCTGAAGTTTCCTTCTGTGCTGTTGGAGCCAGACTGGCGTCAGGCATGTAGTAAAGCGGCACACTACCAAAGTGAGCTATTTTACCAGCCCAATAACTTTACTTGTTAGTTTTATATTATTACCAGACTACGTCTCAGCTCTAGCTTCTGGTCATTAGGGTGGATTGACCCATGGTGCCTTGGAGTCTCAGGCAGAAAGGTCTTTTTATATAAATGTTTACGCTTTCTCCCTCCTTCATTCCCACAAATACTTACGAAGTCAAGTTGAATCACACGTCAAAGTAGCTGCTGAGAACAGCACAGGGAGGCAGTGAGATCCGGGAAACAGGGAAGTGTCTGGTGCATCGCACTCGCACACAGGGTCCCTCTGTCAGGGAAACTTCTCAGGAAGCAGGGGACACAAGAAAGGTTCTTTGCCCTGCAGTAGTGGGAGGGATTTCAATAAGGTCACCACACCTGGTGGTTTCAGCAGGCCAATGGGAAGCTGGCCCAGGTGTGAGGTAGCCGGGGTTTAAGAGAAGGGGATCTTTGCACACAGAGAGGCCTTTTAGGGGGCCCCCCAGGCCTTCGGGGACCCCATCTTTTGAGCTTTCCTCTGCAATGTATTTCATTTCTGCATAATTCCTGCCTCACAGCTTAATAAAAGTGGGTTGGAGCCTGCCTACCCATCAAGAGCGTTAGCTTGTGATTCTTTCAAGAGACTCCTTGATGTGTTCGTGGGAGAGGGAGCTGGGAAAGGTCCCAGGTAACCGCATTCCTCCAACACTACCAAGAACAGCATGGGACAAACTAGTTTCATAGGCTTAAGGATGAAATATCTTCATGAAGTTTGACTGACCCCTAGAACAGAAACTAAAATGGTTACCATAATACTTCCTTCTGTGAATGTCTCATATTTGAAGTTGTTCAAAGGGGTCAGTCAGCACTATCAGTAATAGTAAAAACACACACACACACACACACACACACACACTTTCGGACTTCAAATGAAATGTACTTAATAGAGGTTCTGTCTGTTATGGATATTATATTATTGTATGAATGCCCAATCACTGGACCAGTCCAGGTAGGCAGCTGAGTTTTATATATATATTTTTTCTTTTGTCGCCCTTGTTGTTTTTATTGTTGTAGTTATTGTTGTTGTTGTTGTTGGACAGGACAGAAAGAAATGGAGAGAGGAGGGGAAGACAGAGAGGGAGAGAGAAAGACAGACATCTGCAGACCTGCTTCACCACCTGTGAAGTGACTTCCCTGCAGGTGGGGAGCCGGGGGCTCAAACCAGGATCCTTACTCCAGTCCTTGTTTTGTGCCACGTGCGCTTAACCCGCTGCGCTACAGCCCAACTCCCGGCAGCTGAGTTTAAATCCTATTACTTTTATAGCTTTATCAGTAAATACACTGTAGACACTATTTTCATGTAAAATATCACAAGCTTCAATCGATGAACATTTTCTTCTTTTTTTTTTTATGTTTCTAGTCTCTGACACTAAGTCCTAGATTTTCTTTTCTTTCCTTTTTTGTTTTTTTTAAGATTTTTAAGATTTTTTTTTTTTTTTTTTTAAGATTTTTAAGATTTTTTAAGATTCACTCATGAGAAAGATAGGAGAGTGAGAGGGAAAGAAGGAGACATCACTCTAGTGCCCGTGCTGCCGGGGCTTGAACTCAGGACCTCATATTTGAGAGTCCAATGCTTTATCCATTGTACCACCTTCCAGACCACTTTGGCATTTTCTTTACACCCGTCCTTGGGCTTTGTGCCACGTGCACTTGACCAGCTGAGCTACCGCCTGACTCCCAACTTTGGCACCTTCTAGGTAAAGTAGAGAGTGATCTGCTTTCCTTATCTCCTTTTCTTCCAATTTCTTTCCAAAACTTTCTCAGAGTCGCTGCTTCCTTGTACTCCCAGTACATAGGCTGAGACGAGTGGTCACTCACTCACAAGCCCTGTGTCCGACCCTGTCTCTGCCAGTCCATGTGCAGCCGAGAGGCTTCCCCTCAGTCTATGGCAGTTCATGTCAGACAACTGTTTCCTCTTTTAAGGGAAAGGACGTAGGTAATCCAGCTAGCAACCACTTCTATTTGGGGGATGGGATAAGAGAGACTCTGTGAAAGGGCTTTTGCATGTCATTACCAGATATTCTGTTAAATAGTTCTTTATAAGTGGGGGTGGGGGGGTCTTTTCTCCTGAAACTCTTTAAGCTCCATGCTGTTCATGAAAAGGGCTGGGTGGAGAGAGATCTCACATCCTTATTTCAAATCGACATCATACATGTCTTTAAAAATAAAATAATAATAGTAATAATAATAATAATAATAATAATAGACGAGAGCTCTCTCTGTTTTCCCCTCAGCTACCTCGTGTCTTTAACCTCGTCCTCTGGCTCAGTTCTGATCACTGTGAGCAGAGCACTTTCAATTCCCTTTACTGCAAATGAAGATAGTCTTGCCACTCTGCCCTGTGCATATTAATCAGCTGCTGGGCTCTGGCAAGAGGTGGAACAGCCTGCTGACTTAACTACTCTTCATCCCCCACCCCAAAATGCAAACAAATCCATGAAAACAAAACACTTGACATGGGCATCAGGGCCCAGGAACACACAGGAGGGTTGTTGTAAAGAGAGAATGAACAGGCCTTGTTAAAGATGTTCTAATCCAGCCAGACTGTAAAGGGAATAAGGTGATGGGAGACATTAGCCTGAGCTCACCTCTCAGGACACAGTCAGAGCACCCTTCTTTCAGTTTCCTCCAAGAGATATTTCCTTAATAAGCAGCTGACTTTAGAACTGGAGATACAGCTGCATTCAGGCTATGACAAAAGACTTGTCATTCTCACGGCCCTGGGTTCAATCCCCAGCACCATGACAGAGTGATAAAAGCCTGGGGGGAATCCACAGTGGTATGATATATCTTCCTCTTCTGTTGTCTCTGAATATGAATTTAAAAAAGCAGCCCAAGAGCAGAGAAAGTGCACAGAGGAAGTGTGAGTCCTCAGCTCCAGCTGGGGGGTGGGTGGAGGTGCAGAAGGCAGCTGCATTTGATGATGTGCTCCCAGTGTTGGGTAGTATGCCAGCTCCCCCTGGCTTCTGCTTAACCAAGCACCAGTATGCCTATATAGGGATTGGTTTGATCCCACTCAAAGCTGCAGTCTATTTACATAAATCACTTTTATATTTACATAAAGCACCACCCTCCCTCCAGGGCATTGGTGGTTCAGTGGTAGAATTCTCGCCTGCTCCGCCCCTCTCCCTGTCACACCCTGATTTTCACCAGTCACTTTTTTCTCCACCCTCTCTACGTCACATCCTGTTCACACCCTACTTGGAAAGTATATAAGGACAGCATGTTCGTTTTAGTTTAGTTTCAGTTTAGTTTAGCTCGGCTTAGATTGTGCTGCGTCCTGCATAAATATAGCGATACTGCGTACAACTCAACCATTGTTGGTATGCTTCTAAAAACCCCTTCTGTTTCATTAGTTTAATCCCCCCTACTTACTATTCTATTTACATAACCACTTCATTCTATTTACATAACCGCTGTTAACAAGCACCACCCTCCCTCCAGGGTATTGGTGGTTTAGTGGTAGATTTCTCACCTGCTCCGCCCCCTCTCCTTGTCATACCCTGATTTTCACCAGTCACTTTTCTCTCCACCTTCTCTGCATCACATCCTGTTCCCACCCTACTGGGCTAGTATATTTATAAGGACAAGATTGTTTGTAGTAGTTTAGTTTAGCTTAGCTCGACTTAGATTGTGCTGTGTCCTGCATGAATAAAGAGATACTGCGTACAGCTCAACCATGAGTCCCTGGTCATCTGTTACCCGCCTGTGAAGCCAGCCCGTCGAAAACAACATAATGGCGCCCACAACGTGGGACCAGACCTGCGCAACTCCCAGATAAGTGAAGACTTTGCCTACCTATGCACTATGGTCTTCTCTTCTACTTATGAAGAGGTTTGCCAAAGCCTCTACTGTTTCTTCATGAGACAGTTACTCTGTCTCTGGAACATTTTGCTCTGGGCCACACTTTGGTAAGTATATAAGGACAGCATGTTCGTTTTAGTTTAGTTTTAGTTTAGTTTAGCTCGGCTTAGATTGTGCTGCATTCTGCATAAATATGGAGATACTGCGTACAACTCAACCATGAGCCCCTAAATAAATATAGAGATACTGCGTACAACTCAACCATGAGATGGGGTCATCTGTCTCCCGTCAGTGAAGCTCAGCCCGACACCCAGGAGAATCTGCTGCATTCGCCCCACCCCCACCCCAAGTGAACAGGTGAACAGATGATGTCCTAGTGTAAGGGGAGGGAGAGTGCAGCTCACTGGGGCCATTTCCTAGCTCCTCCCGTGGAGTTCTAGACTGACTCCTACTTGGAAGAATCACAGAGACAATCACGATTCAGGGAGAAGATGAGCATTTATTGGGAGAAAATACAAATAGAAAGGTAGAGGAAAGTACAAGTCATACGGGTGTGCAAACCCCTGAGAAAGAGAGAGACCCCAGCCCTTGTTCCCCCAGCTCTCTGGTCCCTTCTGGGGAAGGCAGGACCCTCAGGGGATGGAGAGAGAGACAGACAGAGAGAGAGAGATGGAGAGAGAGACAGACAGAGAGAGAGAGAGACTCAAGATCCCTGGTCTCCCAGCTTTTTAGTCCCTTCTGGGGAAGGCAGGGTCCTCAGAGGATGGAGAGAAAAAGAGAGAGAGAGAGAAACCCCAGCCCCTGGTACCCCAGCTCTCTGGTCCCTTCTAGGGAAGGCAGGACCCTCAGTTGATGGAGAGAGAGAGAGATAGAGAAAGAGATAGATAGATAGACCCTAGCCTCTGGTCCCCCAGCTCTCTCTGGTCCCTTCTGGGGAGGGCAGGACCCTCAGGGGATGGAGAGAGAGAGAGAGAGAGAGAGAGAGAGAGAGAGAGAGAGAAACCCCAGCCCCTGGTACCCCAGCTCTCTGGTCCCTTCTGGGGAAGGCAGGACCCTCAGGGATGAGCTCCAGCCTCTGTCTCCAGGGTCCCCTCTGCCTCCATCTGCAGGTTGTGGCCTTTGCAGTCAGGGAGGGAGGGAGCCGGGGCAGGACATGCAGACACACTGGGCTTCTGGGCCTGACCTGGGCCTGCTCCTGGCTGTCTGCAGGTCCTCCTAGGCTGGCCTCCAACACTAGGTGTGGACTGACCACTCATGTCTGTGACTATAAAAACAGCCAAGGAAATGTTTTTTTTTTTTTTTTTTTTCAAGGAAATGTTTTTTCACATATTCTTACTGATGCTGCAGAAACTCCACTTGGGAAAAGCTAAAAGCTCATTTACAGGATTTTAAAAAATCTTTAATTTAATTTTTTTTTTTTTTTACCTCTAGGGTTGTTGCTGGAGCTCAATGAATCCACTGCTCCTGAGGCTATTTTTTTTTTTTAAAAGATGTTTTCTTTTGGATAGGACAGAGAGGAAGTGAGAGAGAAGAGGAAGAAGGAGAGAGAGAAAGACCTCCAAAAACCTGCTTCACCACTTGTGAAGTGACACCCCTGCAGGTTGGGAGCCGGGCTCGAACTGGAATCCTTAGAGTGGATCCTTGTGCTTAGTACTTTGTGCGCTGAACCCGGTGTGCCACCGCCTGTTCCCATTGCAGGATTTTTTTTTTAGATTTATTTTCCCTTTTGTTGTCCTTGTTGTCTTTTTAAAAATTTTATTATTGTTGTTGTTATTGATGTCGTCGTTGTTGGATAGGACAGAGAGAAATGGAGAGAGGAGGGGAAGGCAGAGAGGGGGAGAGAAAGACACACACCTGCAGACCTGCTTCACCACCTGTGAAGTGACGCCCCTGCAGGTGGGGAGCCGGGGGCTCGAACCAGGGATCCTTATGCAGGTCCTTGAGCTTTGCGCCACCTGCGCTTAACCCGCTGTGCTACCGCCCGACTCCCATTGCAGGATTTTCAAGGCTTCACAAACCGCTAGCAGCAGTGACCTGAAGTTCAGGGAACATTAAAATACTAGATCTATGCAGGAGGACAGAAAACGTCCAAGGAAAAGCTACTTTGGCTTTAGCTCTGTGAGTTTCAGTGAGTGGGGAGTAGCCCATCTTTAAGAGCCTGCTGGCTTTGTGTCGGGGAGAAAAGAGCCAAGATGTCTGTCCCCCATGGCTGAAGATTCACCATGCTTAGACTCAACAAAGAATGGGAAGAAAAGTATTATTTGGGAGGAGGGAGTTGTAAGCTTTATTCAGAAAAAGTGAGAACACACATACCAAAACACGTGTGTGTGTTTGTGTGTGTGTGTGTGTGTGTGTGGAGAGGGGATGTAGATAGCATAATGGTTCTGCAAAGAGACTCTCTTGTTGAGGCTCCAAAGTCTCAGGTTCAATCCCCACATCACCATAAGCCAGAATAGTGCTCTGATTAAAATAAATAAATAAATAGAGAGAGAGAGAGAGAGAGAGAGAGAGAAGGAGAGAGAGAGACTCCATCTTAATTGGCTCCTACTCCACAGCCATGCCTCCAGAAGTCCAGTGCAAACGTTTTTTTATTACAAACATCTGAAATACAACTTGTGCAGAAATAGCATTGAGATGCAGAATAGTGAGTACAGATTATAGGAGGTCCATAAAGAAAGAGAGAGAGAGAGAGAGAGAGAAATAGAGAGAGGCTTCTCCGTATGTTCACTCTTAAATTCCAGATTCTCATCCCACCTGCAGCCAGCCAGCTTCCCACTGGTTCTGTGGAATAACCCTGCCCTTCCTACTGGGGTCCTGTTTCCTGCTGTGCTTGCCTTTCTAAAGCTGCTTCCCTCGTATTCCCAAAGATTTTTCCTTCTACTTCACTAGAGTTGCATTTATTTATGTACTTATTTATTCCATCCACTATAAATGCAATTTAAAAATAACAATGTATAGTTCCACACCACCAACATGATGAAAAGTCCCTTTAGGGTCATCAGGGAAATGTTTTCTTCTCTTTCTTATTTATTTATTTATTTATTTATTTATTTATTTATTTATTTATTTATTTATTGCCAGGGCTCTGTGCCTGCACCACGGATCCACTGAGGAGGCCATTTTTATCCCTTTTGTTACCCTGGTTGTTTTTACCATTGTTGTGGTTATTATTATCACTATTGTTGTCCTTGTTATTGGATAGGACAGAGAGAAATGGAGAGAGGAGGGGAAGACAGAGAGGGGGAGAGAAAGATAGACACCTGCAGACCTGCTTCACCACCTGTGAAGTGACTCTCCTGCAGGTGGGAAGCCGGGGGCTCGAACCGGTATCCTTAGGAGGGTCCTTGCTTTGCGCCACTTGTGCTTAAGGTACTGCGCTACCGCCCGCCCCCTCACTTTTTAAATTTTTATTTATTTGTTTGTTAGAAACAGAGAGAAATCGAGAGGGAAGAATAAGATAGAGAAGGAGAGAGACACAGAGGCAGCTGCAGCCCTACTTCATCACTCCACCTGCAGGTGGAGACTGGGGGGTTGAACCCGGATCCTGGAACATTCTAATATGTGTTCTAAACAGGCGTGTCAGCATGCAGCCCCTGGGTAATATTTCCCATGGGGATGTTGGAATAGACCCCATGATGAGGCAGGTAGGAATACTAGGTGAGTCCCCAGGGGAGTAGAAAGGGAAGAGAAGGCAGAGTGGGCTTGTGTGCTTCAGTGTCTCAGTGACAGTGGGAATTCTGGGCAAAGGAGAAATGGAAAGAGTCACTTGTTCAGTCAGCTATGAATCACAGTCTTTACTCAGAGATCAGACTTGATTTTTGTAAAGATTTATTTTATCTTTTATTTTTAAAAAATATTTATTTATTCCCTTTTGTTGCCATTGTTTTATTGTTGTCGTTACTGGATAGGACAGAGAGATGTGGAGAGAGGAGGGGAAGGCAGAGACGGGGAGAGAGAAAGACAGACACCTGCAGACCTGCTTCACAGCTCCCCTGCAGGTGGGGAACCGGGGGCTCGAACCGGAATCTGTACACTGGTCCTTGTGCTTAGTGCCACCTGCGCTTAACCCCGCTGCGCTACTGCCGGACTCCCTCTTTTACCTTTTCATAGGAGATAAAGAGGAAATTTCACATGAGAGTGATCAAAGCTAGAGCACTGGGCCCACACTTGTGCTGTTTTCAAAGATGGGACCAAGAGCACTATGAAGGCATTTCCTGCACTCTGCCACTCTCTTTTTAAATCTCCATATTAAATGCAAACTGGCTCCTACTGTCTGATTTCAAAGCCTCCGGGCTGAGCAACTAGTGAGCCCTGTGTGTCGTGTGTGGTAGAAAACTCAGACCTGCTCTTGGTCTCCTTTCTGACCCAATGCTTAGATAACAAGGTGAACCACCCCTGAACGATTTTCTTTCTTGAAGGCACGGCAGTTTATGGGATGAGAAAGGCAGCATGGTTCTTCATAAAAGTGCTCTGATTAAAAGACTAAGCAGGCAGGAATACAGGGTAGCAAGGTCCTGTTACCTAGACTCCATCAGACACATGGAGAGCATATAGACATACAGCCAAAGTTCATCTTCTCAGAAGGATGACGCCATGTTTTCACCATTATGTTTTTGTTTACTTATATGTATTTTTAAATAGTGAAAGACAAATAGGATAAAGGAGAGAGAGAGAGAGAGCTGTTCTCATGCATGGTAAAGTGTTCACTCTATTGGATGAGCTCTCTTCCAGCCTCCACTGCTCCAGGAAGCCATTTTTTCCATTTTGTTGCCCATGTTTTTATTGTTGTTGTGGTTGGATAGGACAGAGAGAAATTGAGAGATGAGAGGAAGACAGAGAAGGGGAGAGAAAGATAGACACCTGCAGACCTGCTTCACAACTTGTGAAGTGACATGTGTGTGAATACTGTAGACATACACTTAATGTAATAAACACTGCCAGGTTGGTAATTGTCTCAATTTGTATTTAATTCCCTGAATTCCCTGTTTCCGTGTACATAACTTTGTGATTATTAAATCCACTGGTCCTGGTGGCCTTTTTTCTCTTTCATTTTTTCCCCTTGGCATTGAGAAATTAAAGTGGAAGAGGGAGGGGAGAGAGAGAGTGTGAGCAAGCACTCTATCCCTGTTTTGTAGCTGGTGAAACTTGCCCAATAGGTGGAGAACAGGGGCTTGAACATGGGTTCCTACACATGGTAGGTGATGGGTGTTCCAAATTTAGTACGTTTTACAGTCTGTATTTTGTAGTTTTAGTTACCAATCTATCTATAATCTGCACATTTTCTACTTTAAAATTTTTAAAATTATTTATTTATTTGTTATTGGATAGAGACAGAGAGAAATTGAGAGAGAAGGGGGAGATAGAGAGACAGAGAGACACCTGCAGACTTGCTTCACTGCCTGTGAAACGACTCACCTATACAGGTGGGGAGCCAGGGGCTCGAACTGGGATCATAACTGGTCCCTGAGCTTTGTGCCATGTGCTCTTAACCCGCTGTGCTACCGCCCATATTTTCTACTTTCATATGATTTATATATGTTGATAAAAATTTAAGAAAATGCGGGAGTCGGGCTGTAGCGCAGCGGGTTAAGCGCAGGTGGCGCGAAGCACAAGGACTGGCATAAGGATCCCGGTTCGAACCCCAGCTCCCCACCTGCAGGGGAGTCGCTTCACAGGCGGTGAAGCAGGTCTGCAGGTGTCTATCTTTCTCTCCTCCTCTCTGTCTTCCCCTCCTCTCTCCATTTCTCTCTGTCCTATCCAACAATGACAACAACAATAATAACTACAACAATAAAACAACAAGGGCAACAAAAGGGAATAAATAAATAAAATAAAATATTTTAAAAAATTTAAGAAAATGCATTTGCTAATTAATGTCTGTGCTGACAAGAGTTTCTTGCATATGCCAAGGTAATGGAGATTAAAAAATTATTATTTTTATTTGTTTTTTGGGTAAAGATAGCCAGAAATTCAGAGAAATAAGAAGGTACAGAGGCAGAGAGACAGAGAGACACCTGCAGACCTGCTCCACCACTCATGAAGCTTCCTTCCTGCAGGTGGGGACCAGGGCCTTGAACCCAGGTCCTTGAGCACTGTAACACATGTACTCAATCAGGTGTGCTACCACCTGGACCCTGGAGACTTTTTTTAGAATCCTCAGTGCCCTTTGAACCTCATCCTTGAGAATGTACAAAATGAAACTGACATTACCCACAGTTACATGTGGAAATTCTACATGTCTAATACTTTAAGGAACTTAACCTAGCTGTGCAGTAAAGCAAAAACCATCGCCTGAACTGTGAACTCTCTAGCGTGGATGAAGCGCTCTATAGTCTTCTCTACTTACTTTCCAAGACTTTTCTAGTAACTCAGAGTCTATACTGGATAGTTTGACTTACTGCATTACACAGTGACACGGAAGACTACATCAAGTGATTAATCCAAAAAAAAAGGGCTGCATTGAGAACGATAATGAGTGTAAAAGATGATATGGGCCACACCATTCCTCGGGAAGTCTGTTCCCCTTCATTCTGATTATTTGCTTAGACTCTCCGAGTCACATTTCGTATTTACAAGGCATCTGTGTCAATATTTTCTGAAGCACATTTAGTTCCCATTTTCTTCTTCACTTGATGGCTATTTCTATTTTCATGAATTTGCCGCATGCTCCATTTATGTACATAGGTCTTGCTCTCAGTTACCTGAAGTTCATTTTGAAGAATAGAATGGTGTAAATTAATTCAGTACTACAATAAAGACTCTTCAGGCTTCCTTTGCTCCCAAGTGGAGAGTATGGTGTGATAAAAATAAACAACAATAAACACTCAGCTCAAGCCATTTTTTTTTTTTAAACATGGCTTCACTGGACTTGTGAGAGTCCATTATTCACAGTGAATAGTTCTCTCTCTCTCTCTTTCAAGGACAGTTTGCATTGAGGATAAGCAACAGAGAGGGATAGAGATTAAAAAAGAAGAAGAGACATCACCACTGTTCATAAAGTCTCCCCAGGCTGGGCAGAGTGCACTTGCTATAATACACAAGGACCCAGGTTCAAGACCCCACCCCCTCTCTACAGGTGGAAAGCTTTGCAAGTAGTGAAGCCAATATTGCAGATGTCTTTCTGCCTATCTCCCTCTCTATCACCCCCCTTTCCTGTTGATTTCTGGCTATCTCTATCCAATAGAAAAATAAAGATAACAAAAAATTAAACTAAATTAAAGTTTCCCCCATGTGTTGACTGAGGACCTGGGACCTCTGAAAGGGGAAGTATGAGTTCTACTTCGGGAACTATCTTCTGATCCCTTGGATCTATCTTTAAAATAAGTCAGTGAGAGGGCAGAGGGTAGATAGCATAATGGTTATGCAAGCAGACTCTCGTGCCTGAGGCTACAAAGTCCCAAGTTCAATCCCCTGCACCACCATAAACCAGAGCTGAACAGTGCTCTGGTAAAAAAAAAAAAAAAAAGAAGTCAGTGAGGGAGAGTAAATAATAGGACAAAAATCTGTCCGCAATCAAAATGTAGAATTTCAGATGAAGATTTGAGGGTCTCCATTTTGTAGAAAGCTAGTTAGTAGGCCTATTTTATTTATATTCCAAAGGGCCCATGACTATACTAGTTTTTTAAATTTTTTTTGCTGAGCCTGACATCTGATATGCAGGTGAACCCAAGTTATTGTCTGGGGAGACGATGTTATGGCTGGAAAAAGGACCAGAAAGCTGGATCAGGGAAGACAGTGGCTCCCAGATATGAGACAGGAGTATAAATATTGTTGACTGTAAACTCCATCAATCTGATTTGATCTGGAGCCCATATTCAGCTAAGGGGCCTATGTAACCTCTGCATCCCTGTAGATCTGAGCAATATTCCAGCCTTTAGGTTCATGATTAGTCAAAAATTTGTTTGGCTTTATATGTTAACTCTTTTTTTCGGCCACCAGGTTGCAGATGCTACCATGATGCCAACCAGACTTCCCTGGGCAGAGAACTCCACCAATGTGTCCTGGAGCTCCCCATCCCCAGAGCCCTGCCCCACTAGGGAAAGAGAGAGGCAGGCTGGGAGTATGGATCCACCTGTCAACCCCCATATTTTAGTGGGTAAGCAATTAAAGAAGCCAGACCTTCCACCTTCTGCACCCCATAATGACCTTGGGTCCATACTCCCAGAGGGATAAAAAATAGGAAAGCTCTCAGGGGAGGGCAGGGATATGGAGTTCTGGTGGTGGGAACTGTGTGGAGTTGTACTCCTCTTATCCTATAGTTTTTGTCAGTGTTTTCGTTTTATAAATAAAAATAAAAAAATAGAATTTCTAGGAGCTGGGTGGTCAGGATGTGAAAGGTGGGGTCTGAAGAGAGATTACTGGTAGCACACCAGGCACATCAGAGCAGGATTTTGGTACTCTCTCCCCAAAACAAATAAACAAGCAAATCACTGTATAAGGTGTCCTCTTCATCAAACACAGAACAAAGATACATTTCAATATATACACCAGCTCCAAACAGAAAGAAAAATGAATTCATGTAGTCAGTAGAGAAACTCGATGAAGAAAAAAATCACTTAGAACTTATGAGTCAAGAACAGAAAAGGCAAACAAAATGTAGTCCTTAGACTGGACTTGGTGTATTTCACCAAAGCTAAGGACTCTGGGAAGAAGTGGAAGGAGGGTTTTGGAGGTGTGCAGTGGCCTCTGGGTTCCTGGTGTATAATGGTGGAAAAGGACTCACATTGGGACTGAGGTTGTTTCTCACACGTATATTATAATGAGATGAGAAATTGAAGCCATATGTCAACAGCTGTACTGTAAACCAGTAGCCCCTCAATAAAAAAAAAATGCTGAGGAATGTGAGCTCAGAACTACAGGGATGCAGCGGTTACATGGGCTTCTATGCTAATATGGGCCCCAGATCACATCTATGAGGTTTACAGTTAACACTACTTACATACTTTTCCCATGATGGGAGCCACTCTCTTTCTTGATCCAGCTTTCTAGTAATTTTTCCAGCCATGACATCATCTTCCCAGACAATAACTTGGATCCACATGCATATCAGATGTCAGGCGTAGGCAAAAACTAGTATAGTCATGGGTCCTTTGGAATATACCTAAAATAGACTATCTATTTCTAAAATGGAGACCCCCAAATCTTCATCTACAATATTATAGAATTTAGGTTCGTGATTGGTCTACAATTTCTTTGCCTTTATATATTAACTCTTTGTTCAGCCACAAGCTTTCGGATGCTACCATGTTGCTAGCAGGGCACTCCAGGGCAGATGACCCCACCAATGTGTCCTGAAACCCCACTTCCCCAGATTCCTGCCCCACTAGGGAAAGAGAGAGACAGGCTGGAAGTATGGATGGACTTGTCAATGCATGTTCTGTGGGGAAGCAATTACAGAAGCCAGACCTTCCAACTTCTGCATCCTATAATGACCTTGGGTCCATACACCCAGAGGGATATAAAGAACAGGAAAGCTGTCAAGGGAGGGGAGGGGATATGAGTTCAGGTGGTAATTGTGTGGAATTGTACACCTCTTATCCTATGGTCTTGTCAGTGTTTCCATTTTATAAATAAAAATAAAAAAACAATATAGAAGAAAGCATAATGTTTATCAGTAGACGTGTGTGGTGAGGGGGTACATGTATGAGAGTGACTGTAAATGTGTGTATTCTTTTGAGTGGTGATTTTTAACTTCCACAGTGACATGTAGCTAAGTCTTGGGCCATATGATGGCAGGAGTTGAAATGAAACCATCCAAGACTGGCCTTAAGTGACAGTTTGCATTAAGGAATCAGAGCAGTGCCAAGATCAGAGGGTTGGTGAGTATGGACAAAGGTTGAGTATGGAAATGATACATGGTTGGACATTCTTAGCTAAAGACCAGGCAGAAGCACAGGCACATTTGGAACTTGGGGGTGGAGCCAAGATGGCGGTTTGAAGACAACACTTGCCATTTTCTCTGCATGGAGTCTGTTGAACTTGAACTATTAAATAGAACCAATAGAACACATTTCCAAGCCAGTATCTAACATTTTTCCCCCCTCTAGTTTGTCATTTTGTGAATTCAGTGAGAATCAAGAAGACTGGAAACTGAACTATTAGCACAAGTCAAGTTTGCCTTCCATAGTGTTCCAGAATAACAAGACCCAACCTCATTAGGGGAACATGCTTCCAGCTAAGGCTGCCAAGTATATGTGGATAACTTGCTAAAGATGAACTCTCAATTCAAATTATAGTCACAGAAAGATGGCTCAAACGCTAAGAGCAGCAGGTCTATTAAAGGATGGGAAATAATCCAAAAACCACAGATGATAGAATCTCTAATATAAGGGAATGCAAAAAGCGTCATTCAAGAGAGTGCAACAGATGAATGGAAAATTCAGTCATGTGAGAAATATATCAAACCTATCAAGATTAAAGGAACATAATGTTTATGTATAAAATAATCTGAAGTAGAAGTCTAATAAAGCATAACAGAAGTAAATAAAAAGGTACGTTTAATATGATGAATGTAATTTTAATTTCAAAAGAAGGCAAAGTGCACAACAGAACTTGAATATCAAACAGAAAAGAAGAAAGAGGAAAAGAAGAGAGGAGATGGACAGACAGATCATTGAGATGGACAGACAGATCATGGGAGTGCTACTGCTTCTGGGGGAAGCCCCATGTGGCCATGCCTCTCCCTTTTATATGTCTCTCTATCCAAATAAAAAAAAAATACCCTCAGAATAGTGAGATATCCAGTGTATGTTCCTGTCTGTGTTCTGCATATTGCACTTTCATGGTAGTGTATCAGGCTTTTATTTTTATTTTTTTGCATTCCCATGATTTTAAATACAATGAAGGTCTTCTTTTTCTGTTTTCATTTGCTATCTCCACAGTGACTTTAGTGATATATTTGTTAAGAGATTTGATACTTTTATTAATTAATTGAGTTGTTTGTTGTTTCCAGGTCTAGAAAAGGAGGAGGTGGGAGAGGAGGAGAGGGAGGAGGATGAAGAGAAGAAAGAGGATGAAGGGAAGGAGGGGGGAGGAGAAGAAAGAGCAAACGGAGAAAGGAAGGGGCAATGGCTTATAGTAAAGTTCACAAATTACATGCCTGAAGCCCTGGGTTCAACCCCCAGGATCCACATAGAACCTAGAAAGAGGAAAATAAATAGAACATCATAAATGACTGAGCAGTATTCTGTGCTTCCTCCCACTCTCTTTCTCCAAAATGAAAATTAAATATAACTCAATTGAAAAAGAATTGAAGATGTATTCAGTGGGGGAACACTTGTCTGGCTCCTGTGAGAGCCTGGATTCTACTCCTGAAACTATGTATAACTGACAAGTGTTCTGGTCTTGTTTTTCCTTGTAAAAAATATGAAGGAAGAAAAGCAAGAAATGGCCTGTGTAAAGACAGAAAATAAAACATATCCAGGACTGGAAGATAACTCATCTATGGGACACACACTTTGGCACGTGTGAAGAGCTGAGTTTGATTCCCCAGTCACCCCATGAGAGTAGCTGCAAAGGGGAAGCTTTATAAGTACTGGGAAAGTGATGTCTCTCTTCTTTGTGTTTCTTTCTATCTCTATATCTCCCTCCTCCTGCTGTCTCTCCACTGTTGTTTTTGCCTAGCAGAGCCTTCCAATCCATGAGCATAGGGTATCTTTCCATTTATTTTCATAATTTCTTTGTATTTAATATTGATCAACAAGACTGTAGCATAAGACCAGTACAATTCCACAACACCACAGTTCTGTATCCCATCCCCTTCATTGGAAGCTTCCTTATTCTTTGTCCCTCTGGGAGTATGGACCCAGGATCATTATGGGGTGCAGAAGGTGGGAGTTCTGGCTTCTTTTATTGCTTCTCCACTGGACATGGATGTTGGCAGGCAGATCCATACTCTCAGCCTATTTCTTTTATTTTTTTTCTTTCTTCCTTTTATTTTTTGTTAATTTAAAAAAGGAGACATTAACAAAACCATAGAATAAGAGAGGTACAACTCCACTCAGTTGTACCACCAGATCTCCTGCCTGTGAGAACAATAGTACTGAAGCATCTTTTATTGCTTAGTTCTCCTGTGTGTGGGCACATGAACTGGAACTAGGAAGTTGCACTTGGCAAAATAGGCACCTTCCCCAGTGAACTAGACTACAAGCCCTGATTTAGAATTTAAAATGTTAAGTGTCTGCAAATTGTGAGGATGTGGTTGAGCTTGGCAGGGCTTAACTTGAGGGGAAGTCCATCCTCTAGTCTTATCAGACTTATTATCTATATAATCATTGTTTTGCCTGAAAGATCCCCACCTAATCCATTGCTTTGATCTATCTATCTTCTTTCTACCCTCAAGACCCTCCCTGCCTGCAGGGTATTATTAATCCTACCAGTTAAAATCCTCCCAACAGTTGCTAAGGAAGTTCCTACCTTTCCAGTCCCCTTTTGCCTTTCTCTGCCACTTTCCTAGCCATTTCTGTTTCTGAATTGCCACTTCTGGGTCTGCCCTTCAAAAGCCTTGGCTCTCTGATCAATAAAGAATTGTATTGCCTTGCTGCCATGAGCTTGGTTCATGACTCATCTCCCTTGCTTTGCTGAGTGAGTTGTAGCCCAGGCTGGCTCCAGTCACATTCTCTCCAACCCAGAGAGTAGGCACCCGGGAAAAGGCACCCTCATGCTATCCCAGCAGTAATTCAATAAATGCTTAAATATTTTAAAGTCATTATTACAAATGGGGGGAATCAAAAATATTACTTCTACATGATTGAGAAAGAAAAGTGAAAAACTTATACCCACAGGAGACACATGTGAATAACTATGGCTTATTTCTTCATAAAAGTCTCAAACTAGAAACCATTGACATATCCCATGGTAGCAGACAGAATAAACTAAGTATTCCAGAACATGATATATTCATGTTCTGGAACTGCTCTATACAACTAAAGCCAACCAACCAATCAACAGCAACATGGGGAGACTTCACAACATCTTGTGAGCAGTAGAAACCATATTAAACATGATGTGTACACCACAGGTTTTTGAGTATATAAATTTCTAGAACAAGGACCACAGACTAATTCATGGTAAGAAAAATAAGTACAAAGGCGAGAATAATGATTGTACTTGGTGGGTGTGAAGTTTGAATAAGAAGCATGGACAAGACAATAGCAACATCTATAAAGGGATTTGCATCAAGAAATTCTTAGAAAGATGCACTTGTGCTACTGATGAGGCCTCTTAGTGGTAGAGAGTCCCATGTATATTTTTCCATACATACTCCAGACATATTTCCATATTCCATGGTATTCACTTCCCATATTCAGTAGATAATACATTTTATAATGACCCTTAATTAATACACTTCTTCAAATAAAGTTTCCAAAAGCATATATGTATGTTTTGTAATCAGAGTACTGATTGAACATTTACAATAATACATTTGATGCCTTTTGAAATAATTTTGACTGTTTATGTAAAATTAGGCAAGTTAAAATTTACAAATTACACACTGAGATCTTGAGATCTGCATAAGCTGGAAGAAAGTCTCTGGTTTTGGCCTACCTTTCTTCCTCATGCAAACACAGATGCAGCCATGCTAAATAAATATATCTTGGAGCCAGGCCTTAGTGTACTTGGTTAAGTTCACACACTACAGTGCACAAGGACCTGGGTCCAAACCTCTGGTTCCCACCTACAAGGGGAAAACTTCACGAGTAGTGAAGTTGTGCTGAGGGTGTCTCTCTTTTTCTATCTCTCCCTCCCCTCTCAATTTCTCTTTTCTCTATTTAATACTAAATAAATTGAATTAAAATTGAAGGGCAGAGCCAGGATGGTGACTCGGAGGCAGCAGCTGGCATGAGCTCCAACAAGCAGTGGCATGTGACCTAGGATTCTCTGGATAGGGTAGGATACTGGGCCATCAGCAGGAGAGTGAATAAGAGGTCCTAAGTGTGATACCAAGGAGGGGTCATATATTTCACTCTTGGGTTAGAAAATGGAGGAAAAAGAAAGGAAATCTTTTGATAATTTCTGAAGCTCCCCCCTCCCCCCACTCCAGAATCAGCCCCCAGGGTCTGGACAGCTGCTCCTAGCAGGCTTCCCTTGAGCTATTTTCTTTACCAAGATTCCTGGCTCACCAGAAGTGTCATTCCAATCCTTTTACTTTTTGCTTTCCTTCTCTTTTTTCTCTAAGTGGGTGGAGCTCTATTTGAGTGACAAAATATCTGACCAATCAGAGCCTCACCCCTGCCTTGGAAAGGCTACCTGGAGGCCTTTTTTTTTTTTTTTTTTTTTTTTTGATACTTCTTACATTTGGCTGTCTTTACTCAGGCTGCCTGAGCCAATCTGGAGCTGTCCAAGCTGCAGACTGACTGTTAGGGTTTTTTTATTTTTACTCTATTTTATTTCATCATTACTATTACATATGTATGTGTCCCTTTTCCCCCCTCCTTCTTCAGGTTGACCAAAATTAACTGTTATTGTTTTTTCCATTGTTAGGTAACTAGGTGTCCTATCCATTGTGAGAGGAACTTGTTTCACTCTACCTCTTCCTTCCACTTTCCCCTTTTTCCCTTCTTCTAGTTAATTAAAAAAAAAAAAAACCAAAACCTCTTTCCTTTCACTGCTCTTTTTTTTTGTTCTTGTCTTCTTTTCTTCCTTCCTCCTTCTTTTGTTTTTTGAATTCACTGATACTCATTAGTGAATTATGTTGGGGAAGAAATCTGACTCAGAGTGGACTCTCTCTCTGTGTCTATCTTCTCTAATTCCATTTCTTCTCTTGATATCCCTAGAAATTACAGTGGACAGTAGATTTGCATGACTGTTTATTTTTGCTTTCCCTTTTTTCCATTCTCTTTCTTTCTCTTTTGGATTTGGTTGCTACTTTTTCTTGGAATAGAGGTGTTGTTTGGCTAACTGGTATTGGTTAAACTGCATCAATCCTTGCTTCAGTTACTATTGTTGTAATTTCTGAGATTGTTGACTGCATTTTTCTTTTTTTTAATTTATTTTATTTATTTATTCGCTTTTGTTGCCCTTGTTGTTTTATTGTTGTAGTTATTATTGTTGTTGTCGTTGTTGGATAGGACACAGAGAAATGGAGAGAGGAGGTGAAGACAGAGAGGAGGAGAGAAAGATAGACACCTGCAGACCTGCTTCACCACCTGTGAAGCGACTCCCCTGCAGGTGGGGAGCCGGGGTTCGAACCGGGATCCTTATGCTGGTCCTTGTGCTTTGTGCCACCTGCGCTTAACCCGCTGCGCTAAAGCCCAACTCCCAGACTGCATTTTTCTTAAAGGTATTTAGTTTAGTGTGGCTTATACTCAAAACACAACAACTGAAGAACAACAGAACAGAAAAATAAAAAACACATCAATAAAAAAGGTTAAATCAAAAGCAAATAAAATGTCTACCACAATGAATCAAGACAGGAGCCCAGAAGAAACTTCAAATCAGTCAGAAGTAACCACAGATAAGAAAAATCAAACAACACATGATTATCTCAAAAGATGCAGAGGAAGATTTTGACAAAATACAACACTCATTCATGCTCAAAACACTACAAAAAATGGGAGTAAATGAGAAATCCCTCAAGATAGTGGAGTCTATATATAGCAAACCTACAGCCAACATTATACTCAATGGACAGAAGCTGAAAGCATCCCCCCTCAGATCGGGGACTAGACAGGGCTGTCCACTATCACTATACAACATAGTATTGGAAGTTCTTGCCGTAGCAATCAGGCAAAAGAAAGTAATCAAAGGAATACAGATGGGAAAGAAAGAAGTCAAGCTCTCACTATTTGCAGATGATATGATAGTATACATAGAGGAACCTAAAGAATCCAGCAGAAAATTACTGGAAGTTATTGGACAATAGATCAAGGTGTCAGGCTACAAAAGCAATGTACAGAAGTGAGTGGCATTCCTTTATGCAAACACTGAAACTGAAGAAGACATACAGAAATCACTCTCATTCACTGTTGCAGCAAAATCAATAAAATACCTAGGAATAATGCTGAACAAAGAAGTAAAGACTTGTATACTGAAAACTCTGAGTCACTATTCAAGGAAATAGAAACTGATACCAAGAAATGGAAAGACATCCCATGCTCATGGATTGGAATAATTAGTATCATCAAAATGAATATTCACCCCAGAGCCATATACAAATATAATGAAATACCCATCAAATTGAAAAGCTTCTGCACAGCCAAAGAATCTATTATACAAACAAGGAGACCCCTCACAGAATGGGAGAAGATCTTCAAATGCCATACATCAGACAAAAGACTAATCACCAAAATATACAAAGAGTTCAGCAAACTTAGCAACAAAAAAGCAAATGATCCCATCTAAAAATGGGCAGAGGATATGAACATACCATTCACTCCAGAGGAGATCCAAAAGGCTTACAGACATATGAAAAACTGCTCCAGGTCACTGATTGTCAGAGAGATGCAAATAAAGACAACATTGAGATACCACCTCATTCCTGTGAGAATGGCATACATCAAAAAGGACAGCAGCAACAAATGCTGGAGAGGTTGTGGGGACAGAGGAACCCTTCTGCACTGCTGGTGGGAATGTAAATTGGTCCAGCCTCTGTGGAGAGCAGTCTGGAGAACTCTCACAAGGCTAGACATGGACCTTCCATATGACCCAGTAATTCCTCTCCTGGGGATATACCCCAAGGACTCCATAACACCCAACCAAAGAGATATTTGTAAATCTATGTTCATAGCAGCACAATTCGTAATAGCTAAAACCTGGAAGCAATCCAGGTGCCCAACAACAGATGAGTGGTTGAGAAAGCTGTGGTATATATACATAATTGAATACAATGCAGCTATTAAGAACAATGAACCCACCTTCTCTGACCGTTCTTGGATGGAGCTAGAAGAAATTAAGTTAAGTGAGCTAACTCAGAAAGATAAAGACGAGTATGGGATGATGCCACTCATCAACAGAAGTTGAGAAAGAATAACAGAAAGGGAATCTCAAAGCAGGATCTGACTAAATATGGAATAGGGCACCAAAGTAAAAACCCTGGATTGAGGGTAAAGGTTGATGTTCAGCTGCATAGGTGGGGGGGAGGGGAGGGGTGATGGAACACAGTCTTTTGGAGACTGAATCTTTTAAATACATAGGCTGAGTCTTTGATATGTTGACCCTCTTAAAAGCTTAGTCTAGGGAGAACAGAAGCAACAGGTGGCATAGTTATATATATATATATATATATATATATATATATATATATATATATATACACACACACACACACACAAATTACGTCAAAGGACATAAAATATGGTGATGGTGTGTATGATACAGCAAATCCTAACAAAAGGATATTTCAAAGTTAATCTAACTGCCAAATAATGTGATTATAGCAATAACTTATCTATTGTCTTCTTAAACCCTAAGACATCAGGAATCTCTTGCTTCCTCTATAGAGCCTGTATTTCCTCTAGCCCTGGAACCTCTGGGGTGGGGCTCACTTTCCTGTATGCTTCTCTCAAGTCATACCAAATGATACTGCATCCTCCAATCCCACCCTAATAGATGCAACGAGTACCACCTCAGCTTGCTTCACTTCAGACTTTGTCCAGAGATGTCAGGTGTGGAATGTCAACCCTTCACCCTCATTATTCATGTGAGACCTTTCCTTTCATAGTATTCTCTACTTCCATTGAAGGACTTTAACTTCCTAACAAAATCTCAAGACCTAGATACAGACCAGATCCTGTAAGATAGAGCATATGTTCACACTTATCCATAAATCAGGGCAAAATGTATACCTGAAAGCAAAAATACACAATAGTCTGTAGTGAGTCAGTATAAAGTTTATGATGAAATAGTGTCTACTTAGACTTAGACATCCTTCTCACCTACTTCCTATTACAGTTCTCTCACTCACTCCAAAGCTAACCTCATCAAAGCAAGGACTACAAAAGCTGAATAAGGGCAAGAGACTGGCATATTTTAACGATGACTCTTTAATCACTATCAGGCCATTCCATCATCTGGGGCCCTAATCTTGGAGTTCTGAGATTCCCAAACAGGCTTGATGGGCCTAGACCTCGAATAAATTCCTCTCTCCGTTGTTACCAGTCATTTTTATCAGGAACAACACAATAGACCACTTTTGGGGCCCCCATAGGGCCTTGTCCTCAACTTGGATCAACGATGGTAGAGAATGTCCCATCCTCCAAAGGGAGGATGGACAACATACTCTATGCTACAGCTGAGGAAGATGGGTCCATATAGGGGCAGCTTGGAATGTTCCTACTCATGACCACAGAATGTGAGCTCAGGTCTAGAGGGATACAGAGGTCACATAGGTTCCTAAGCTGAATATCAGCCCCAGATCACATCAAATTGTTGGGGTTTACAATCAACAATATTTATACCCCTTTCACATATTAGGGAGCTATACTCTTCCCTGATCCAGCTTTCTGGTCCTTCTGCCAGCCATGACATCAACTCCCCAGACAATAATTAGGATTCACCTGTATATCAGATTTCAGACTCAGGCAAAAAACAAACAAATTAAAAAAAAAAAAAACACTAGTTTTGCCACAGGCCCTTTGGAATTTAACTAAAATATGCCTTCTAGCTATCTACAAAACAGACCCCCACCCCCCACTCTTCACCTGCACTATTCTAGCCTTTAGGTCCATGACTGGTCAACAATTTGTTTTATATGTTAACTCTCTTTTCAGCCACCAGGTTCCAGATACTATCAGGATGCCGACCAGACTTCCCTGGACAGATGACCCCACCATTCTGTCCTGGAGCTCCGCTTTCCCAAAGCCCTTCCCCAGTAGGGAAAGAGAAAAACAGTGTGTGAGTATGGATCGACTTGTCAACACCCATGTTCAGCGGGGAAGCAATTACAGAAGCCAGACCTTCCACCTTCCGCATCCCACAATGACCCTGGGTCCATACTCCCAGAGGGATAAAGAATAGGAAAGTTATCAGGATAGGGGATGGGTTACAGAGTTCTGGTGGTGAGAATTGTGTGGAGTTGTACCCCTCTTATCCTATGGTTTTGTCAATGTTTCTTTTTTATAAATAAAACATTAAAATTAAATTAAATTAAATTAAAATTACAAAAAATAGATTTTTAATAAAAGACACAAGGACCAGGAGATAGTTTGCCTGATAGAGACACACTAGATGACCAGGGTTCCAGCCCCAGCTCACCATAGCAGTAGAGATACTGTGATGTCTCCCCTCCTTCCTCGCCTCCTTCTTCCTCTCCTCCTCCTTCCTCTCCTCCTCTAGCTCCTTTTTTACCCCTCTTCTCTCTCTCTCTCTTTCATTTCCCTCCCCTTATGTTTGAAATTAAAAGAAAAACTTGTTTGGAGAAGTTAAAAAATAGAGAAAGGAAGGAGTGGATTACATACACTTAAATTTTTCATTATAAGTTTAATAATTTAAATAGCTATTAACTTACAATTAGGCTTAATTTTCTTTTTATTAGTAATTTAATAATGATTAACAAGATTGTGGGATAAGAGGAGTACAATTTCATACAATTCCTACCACCAGGGTTTCATATTCCTTCCACTCCATTGGAAGCTTCCCTATTCTTTATCACTCTGGAAGTATGGACCAAATATCTTCTTGGGGTGCAGAAGATGGGAGGTCTGGCATCTGTAATTGCTGCTCCGCTGAACATTTGTGTTGGCTGGTGAATCCCTACTCCCAGCCTGTCTCCCTCTTTCCCTAGTAGGGCAGGGCTCTGGAGATGTGAGGTTCCAGGATGCGTTGGTGAGGTCGTCTGCCCAGGGAAGTCAGGTTGGTGTCATGGTAGCATCTACAACTTGGTGTCTGAAAAAGCATTAAGACACAAAGCAGAACAAATTGTTTAATAACCAAGAACTTAAAAGTAAGAATATAGCAGGTGACATTTGGTGTCTTCATGTTGGAAAGGAAATCAATCTATCTTAGGTATATTCCAAGGGGTCCCTGACTTCAGTAATTTTTACTTGAGCCTGACAGCTAACATTCATTGTCTGGGGCCAGAAGTAAATTCAACAATGAAGGAAAAAAACGGTGTCACCTCATACAGAACCCTACATAATCTGCTGGCTGACACCCACAATTTATTTTGAAATGCATCAGAAATAAAGGGTTAACAGTGGAATAAAGTGGTAGGCAGAAAGATGCCTGTGTGATGAAGTCCATTTCAGAGAAATGGTGATGGTGTTATCCAGGGTAGGCATGTGAGCTTGGCTGCAAAGTCATCTTAGTGCACATGCTTGCTTGAACATGGTCATGAGCAAATGTTGGGAAAAGATCAGCACAACCAACTAATCCGGATAATGAGATTAGCAATGTTTAATATTCTTTCTGCTAGCTGTATTATGATTTAAGAAAATATTGCTGGATCATACTGAATTTATAGAAACATCTATGAAGTCATAATTTAATAGTTGGTCAAATGTCCACTAATACCATCAAATAGAGCTTGCCTGCCATTTATTTTCCATTGACTACTGATCCCTCATTCGTGAGTTATTCATGCACTCCTGTGAGATTCTGTAAATTCATGTCTATTTTCAAGCCATTTTTCTAGATAAATAAGTGTCTTACAGGTTTCACATGCACCAGCTTTATTCTTGCATTGACCTCTAACATAATTTGTTGTTTTACTATAATAATTTGTTCACATTTTCCATCCAAAGTAGATAATATATTCTACAGTGACCTTTATTAAATACATTTATTCAGATGAGGCTTGCAAAGACACTTCTATAAGTTTAGTAATCAGAATACTGACTAAACATTTCTGATAATACAGTTGATATATTTTGAAAGAATTATAATTGTTTACTTACAAATTGGGCAAGGTGTTGCTTTTTATCTTCTTGATTTTGAAACTACCTTATTGGATCATGAGAATCAAATTTAAATATATGTGGAGTGCTTACAAAACAGAGATATGGGGGTTAGGGAGACAGCATATTGGCTCTACAAAAGAATTTCTTGCCTGAGACTCCCAGGTCTCAGATTCAGTTCTCAGTACCACCATCACCCAGAGCTGAACAGTGCTCTCTCTGCAGCTTTCTCTCATAGAAATAAAATATTTTAAGGGGCCAGGTGGTGACACACTTGGCTAAATGCACATGTTACAATGTTCAAGGATCCAGGTTCAATCCCCAGATCTCACCTGCAGGGGGAAAGCTTCACAAGTGGTGAAGCAGGTGTCTCTCTTCCTTTCTCTCTCTCTATCTCCCCTTCCCTCTGGATTTCTCTCTGTCTCTATCCAATAAATAAAATAATAACAATATTTTTTAAAAAAGAAGAAAAATATTTCCAAAATGACAGATATGTCTCATGCCAGCAATTGTTAATATGTCGATCATTTGAGAACTTACTGCTACTTCATCTATCTAAATATCATTGGCTTGTTCATATTCTTCTAATGCTTAAATCATCTCTATGATGTAATCTTTGAATTTGGTGGTTTCATACTTAACATAGCATGTCACTCTCCTAATCTCACATGTTGAAGTGGAAATCCTTTGGCTTTAGAATATGACTAGATTTTCAGAGAGTGTCTAAAGATGAGTGAGAGAGATCATTGGGGTAGACTCCAAAATAGATCATTGCAATCATATTTGCTCCTATTTGAGTCCTTAAAGGAAGAGGTAAGGTCTCTAACTGCACAGGACCACAGGGGGCCAGGGAGGACTCACCTTGCTAGATACAGTGCCCAGGTCCATGACTATCATCGTCATCATCATTATCATTAGGTATTATTATTATTACTATTGCCAGGAGGCCTATCACTGGGGCTCATGTCGGCATTAGGGGTCCACAACTCCAAGCAACTATTTTCTGTCCTTTTTATTTTCTTTATAGGATGGAGAAAAACTGAAAGGAGAGAGGAAGATAGAGAAGGAAAGAAAAACTCTTGCAGCCTTGTTTCCACTCCGCCAACACCTGCAGGTGTGATGCAAGGACTCAAACCCGGGTACCTTGTACACTCAACCAGTGAGCCACCACCCAGCCCTGAGTGTTCAGGTTCTAACCTGACCCCACACAGGAGAAGCGATGACATTGGTGGGAACTCCAGTGCTGCCCTGTCTCTCCCTCTCTCTGTTTGAATGAAAGAAACATCCCTGGGTGCACTGATATCTTGCACACATGACCAGGCTGCACAAAAATAAAAACAAGACCAGACCAGGGGATGAAACACCCAACTGAGTGTACACTTTGCCATGAGCAAGGACCACAAACCAGGTTCCAAACCCAGGTTCCCACTGCAAGGGCGAAGCCTGAGGAAGAGTGAAGCAGGGCTGCAGGTGTCTCTCTGTCGTTCTCCCTTTTTATCTCCCACTTACATCTCAGTTTCTCTTTGTCTCTGGCCAACAAATACATAATTTTAAAATAATAATAAAAAAACAATATATATATATATATATATATATATATATATATATATATATATCCCCTCTATGTCAGATTTCTACATAGAACTCATGGAATGAGACATCAGAAACAACATTTTTTTTTAGTTCTTTAATATTGATTTACAAAAACCACTGAATTTTTTTGTTCACCAGAACACTGCTCAAATGGAACCTGGGCCTTTGGAGACTCAGGCATGAGATTTTCATATTATTGTTATTATTATTTCCAGGGTTTGACATTTCTCCAAAAGGGTTACAGTGGTTTCTTTTTTCTAAAGATAAAATATGTAAATTTGTAATAGCCATTTTGGAGAGAATGTGGCACTGCTTAAATAAGCCACAGAATGCATGACCACAAGAGCATGCTTGTTTTAGAGGCTTACCTAAGACTTCCAGCATAAGAAATCATGAAGAAATATAGTCTAGATGTCTTTATTTTTTATTCTTTGGATGAGATACCTATTATAAGATATTAATGCTTAAAATATAGTTGAAAATGACACCAGCACAGGGTCATTTTGGATGTTTGTATGAGATTTTTCAGTGGAGTAGGTTGAAAAGAAATTTGATCTAAGTTTATTAATTCTTTATTCCAATACGTACACACACACACACACACACACGCACGTGTATTTGCACATGCGCATAGGCCAACTCCAAAGATGGATTTTCAGAAATAGAACAGCACACAGTAATATTGTGTAAATTCCTACTGTCCTATGAGTTATGTCAGGATGTGACAACATCACACACAGCTAAAAAGAACTGTAGGTAGAACATCTGAGAATTGATGAAAGACAATGAACTTTCAAAAAAAATTCTGCGCTTGATTAATCATACTGATGTCACCATTGGATTGAGTGGCTTGAATTAAATTATTTTATGGAAGACTGAACATATGTCTCTAAATTAGTGTGACACTTCTATAATGCTAACTAAATTAATGAACCTTAAAAATTCGACATTTAGCTACTTAATCTATATTCATGGAACATACATATTCAGATTCACCAAAATCATTGTGTGTGTTGATATAAATGTGGTAGAAGTATTTAAAGTGGGCCTGCAAAAAATCTAGGTAAATTTATATTATGTCATTCCAAATGTCTGAGGTAGCATTTTTGGCTTTGTAGTCCAGGAAATTCTCTTTCTTTATTATTGTTTTCAATGTCAAGGAATTATTTCATCAAAAGTTTAAAAATAAAAAGCAGAAAACCTTTGAAGTTTCTGCAGAGCCAGGAGTGAGGCATCAAAAAACCATAAGAAGATATTGAAAGTAAAGCACTTATTTTTTAAAATTAATATTTAGGGGGGACAGGTGGTGGTGCACCTGGTTGAGTGCACATGTTACAGTGCACAAGGACTCAGGTTTGAGCCCCTGGTCCCCACCTGCAGGGGGAAAGCTTTGCGAGTGGTGAAGCAGGGCTGCAGGTATCTCTCTACCTCTCTCCTTCTCTATCACCCCCTCCTCTTTTTATTTCTGGATGTCTCTATCCAATAAATAAATAAAAATTTAAAAAAGTATATAATATTTAGGATGGAGAGACAGCATCATGGTTTTGCAAAATACTTTCATCCCTGAGGCTCTGAAATCCCGGGTTCGATTCTCAGCACCACTTTAAACTAGGATTGAGCAGTCTTTTGGTCTCCCTCATTAAAATAAAGAAATATATTTAAAATAAAATATGTGAATAAATAAAATAATGTCTAATCCAGGTGTGGACAATGTACAGCTGTCAGTAGGTTCCTCTCTCTCTCTCTCTCTTTTTCTCTGTCTTTTATATTGATACAAGAATTACCCCTGGGGCTCTCTGCCAGCTTTATGAATTCACTGCTCCGGTTGTCCATTTTTTCCTTTATTTTTTCCCTTCTATATTACTTGACAGGACAGAGAAAAATTGAAAGAAAAGGAGAGAGGGAAAGGCCTGCTTCACCACTCTCAAAGCTTCCCCCCTGCAAGTGGAGAGCAAGGGCTCAGCCCTGGTCACTTGTGTGCTCAGCTGAGTGCAGTACCATCTACTTCCCGAGATATATTCTTGACTCCTCTTTGCTTTCCCTTTGCATTTGCAATGTCATTCTTTCCTTTACAAATCACTTCTCCAAAGTACATGAAGATCCCTGCTGCTCTGTACCCAAGGGTGATTTCTTTAGAATTCCAGCCTAGTCTTAGTGTTACATCAACCTGTAAATCTACAAAAGCAGCACAGCTTGTAGACTCATAGACAAACATAGTGGACCCCCCTGCGTGTGAGTGTGCACTGTCCCGTGAGTCAATGTGGGATGAGGTCAACTGAGTTTCGCAGGATCTCCACAGAGGCAGCCTTTAAATCCTCTCTTCAGCTATCATTCATTTCTGCTCAAAGGAAGACCACTTCTTACTAAATAAGGCTTTTAAAAAATTATTATTAATGATTTAATAATGATTAGAAAGATTGTAAGATAACAGGGGTACAGTTCCACACAGTTTACACATCAGAATTCTGTGTCCCATCTCCTCTATTGGAAGCTTCCTATTCTTTATCCCTCTGGGAGTCTGGACCAAAGATCTTTATGGGGAGCGGAAGGTGGGAGTTCTGGCTTCTGTCATTGCTTCTCATATGGACATGGGTGTTGGCAGGTGGATCCACATCCCCAGCCTGTCTCTGTCTGTCCCTAGTGGGGGAGGGCTCTGGGGAGGGAAGGTTCCAGGACACATGGGTGAGGGCGTCTGCCCAGGGAAGTCAGGATGGCGTCATGGTACTGTCTGTGAGTTGGTGGCTGAAAGGTGGTATGATATAAAGCAAGAAAAAGTGTTAAGTAAACAGGAACCCAAAGGTAGGAATAGAGCAGACGAAAGAAGGGATCTTCATGTGGGAAGAAGCTAGACTTATTTTAGGTCTATTCCAAGGGGCCCATGACTTTAGTAATTTTTACCTGAGCCTGACAGCTAACATGCAGGTGGGCTAAAAATATTGTCTGGATAGATGCTGCCGGAGTTGAGACTAAGACTAGAGCAGAGAGTAGCTTCCAAATATGGGGACTAATTAAAACTTTTCAAAATAAGGCCATGAGATACTCAGCTGACAAATCTCCTACTGTGAAAAGTATGGGAAGTTACCTCAGAGGGTGGCATGGGAAATAAAAAAACAGGATGAGGCATATCCAAAAAAAAACACAAAAACAGCCCATAATAAATAAACGGATGCTAATATTTTAATAAAGGATTTTAATGAAACTATAGAACTATAAAATACAATTCTTGTGACACCACATAAACTTTAATCTCCACAGTCTCTGTAAAGGCAAATGCAAAAGTCATAATAATGGGGACTCAGGCAGTAGCGGGTTAAGCGCAAAGACCAGGCATAAGGATCCTAGTTTGAGCCCCCAGCTCCCCACGTGCAGGCGGAGTCGCTTGACAAGCGGTGAAGCAGATTTGCAGGTGTCTATCTTTCTCTCCCCCTCTCTGTCTTTCCCTCCTCTCTCCATTTCTCTTTGTCCTATCCAACAATGACGTCAATAACAACTATAACAATAAAACAACAAAGGCAACAAAAGGGAATAAATAAATAAATATTTTTTTTTTAAAAAGAAGTCATAATAATGTCAGAAGTAAAGATAAAATTAGACAAGAGTGCCTGCATAAGGGACCAATAGAGCTTTAAAAAAAAAGAAGAAGAAATCAAATGCTGAAACACTACACTCTAAAGCAAAATGCCATCCTTTACTTTATGTGCTTTTTCATTTTTAATAGCCATTGATAGAATGCAACTTATCAAATAAGGAGAAAAGAAACAAAAGCAAGCCTCTTTGGGTTCCACAGAGACAGCAACATGGAAAATGCCTCTTGATGAAAGAATATTCTTTATCAGCCTCCAATGGACTTTTCTGTGTCTCATTCCTTGAACAGGAGAAGCAGAAGTGTGGTGATTAAGGCCTCAGTTGTGGGTGGTGAATAAGTAACACCCAGAAGGTTCTAATGATGGTGTCTTAAAATAAGTAAAGGCAATTTTTGTTGGCCAGAAGCCATACCCTATAATTTAGTACATTCCATCCAAACACCGCATGGCATGATTCATTAAGAACTGAGAGAATGGGAAGCAACATCTGAAAGGATTCGTGCTGAACATTCAAAGCAAAGCTAATTATCTGACCAAAATTAGGCAAGTAATAGGTCCATAATTTTTACATAAAGCCAGAACTAAGTGTAAGGGCAGGCTCTACCACTTCCTTGATTTGTAAGAAAGCTTCACACCTGGTTGAGCACACATGTTACAGGGCTCAGTGACCCAGGTTCAAGGTTCTGTCCCCACCTGCAGAGGGAAAGCTTCACAGGTGGTGAAGCAGTGCTGCAGATGTCTCTCTGTCTCTCTCCCTAATTATCAACACCTTTCCTCTCTATTTCTGGCTATGTCTATCCAATAAATAAATACAGATAATGAAAAATTTTTAAAAAAGAAAGCTCAAGGAGGACATCAGAGTTCACTCTAGATAACATTGTTCTTCTTCTTCTAGCGTTTGCCCTTCTTCCGTAGCCAGTCAACAGCGTCAGGTTGAGCCTGATGTAAAGTTTCGAGACCTCCTTTGAATCTGAAGAGGTGGCAGTCGTTGACTATGTGGGTCATAGTCTGTCTGGAGCCGCAGGGGCAGTTCGGGTCGTCTCTGGCTCCCCAGCGATGGAACATAGCGGCGCACCGGCCATGGCCTGTTCGATAGCAATTGAGGAGGGCCCAATCATAACGTGCCAGGTCAAAGCCGGGTTGACGCTTGCAGGGGTCTGTGATGAGGTGTTTGTTCTTGACCTCAGCTGACTGCCAACTCTGTTTCCAAGAGTCTGGAACAGAGAAGGTCAGTGTAGGCGCAGGGGACCAGATTGGGTGACGAGACGTCAAGCGTTGGACAGGGTGGGCGAAGATCTCCGCGTATATGGGCAGGTCCGGTCGAGCGTAGATAACATTGTGAAGATGAGTAACAGGCAAACATGACTTCTCATCATGAACCTCCTTTGCTTATGCATATTTGACTTTATTCATTTCTGGAACAGAGAAAGACAGAAGCTGAAAGGGAAGGGAGAAACAGAGGGGGAAGGAGAAAAGAGACACCTGAGCACTGCTTCACCCTCCCTCCTGCAGGTGGGGTTTGGGGGCTTGGACTTGCGTCTTTGTGCACGTGACATGCGCATATGCTCTGCTAGGCATGTCACTGCTGCTCCAGTAACATTTTGATGTTATGCTTACTTGGAAGTTTGATTTTTTTTTTTCCAAATTAGCAGGTCTATTAAAAATTCTTTATACGATACTAAATTTTAATAAAGACCCTAGGAAAATATCACACACACACAGAGACCACTGTTTAACTCTGAAATCTCGACTTGATTCTTAATCCTAAAAGTAAAGTAAATGAATATTAGTATCTGATGTAGTTAATTAAATGTATATTCCAATACAGCAATTTCCTTAATGTATATGATTAATATATATACAAACAGTATATGAATGCTCGTAACATTGTTACCACAAAACAGACAAAGATTACTCACCTGAATTCTGTGTCTGCATTAACATGAGCCACCCAGATTTGAACCTGGTCCCCGCCCTATCTCTCTCTCTCTCGCTCTACATATATATATACATATATAAATTATATATATTATATAAATATACATATAATTTCTTTATATATATATGTATATATTATATATGTACATATAATATATATATTATATACATAAGTGAAGCCAGAGTGATGAATACCTGGGAAAGACAAAGTAACAATAATGGTAATATTCTTATCTATGTTATTAAATTAAAAATGATGATATTGAAGAAGAACAAGTTATCAAATCATTTCTGAATCATTGAAACAAACGCATTCTCTTTCATCCTGCCCTACTTACTGACTAGGGCCTTTTAAAATAAGCGTCCTTTCTTCCTGGATGTATAGTTTACTGAATCTCTTCTCACTATGGCATTCCTGAGGAATTTAGAGATGGGATATTTCTGCAACATTGAGCCTGTTTTAGATTTAGAATATCAGTTATAGACAATAGTTTCCTTTGTACTAGTCATTTTGTTTCTTCTCTGACCACACAAGCATGGCTTAAATATAATATATATATATATAAAAAAACCCCAAAGATTTAAATGATCTACCTGTAGTTCTCAGATGAAAGAATGCATATCTCACCGTGCATGAGGGCCTGAGTTCAAGCTTCCAACCACCACATGGGAGCATCATACATAGGGAAAAATTCACTGGAGGTGGGCCAATACTGTGGTATCTCTTCTCACTCAATCTCTCCCATCTATCTTGAAAAAATAACTGTGAGTCCATGTGAAAGCATACAGGTATAAAGCACCTGTGTTAGGCACAGGTGGCAGATAAAACAGTTATCTAGACAAACAAATATGTACTCGTTTAAATATCTTTGTTGATTGGCTGCTACTTAGAAATTAATTACATATTTAATTAAAGTAATTACCCATTTAAAAAATCAAGTATTTAAAGAACAATCCAACCTTATGTCTTGATAAAGTTGAATTCAGCTTGTTAATTCATCAGCATTTTGTTGTTGTTGTTATCTGAGGACATTGAATCTTACTTGTTCAGATTACAATAAGCCAGAGTCTATTCACTCTCAAAATATTTACAGAGACTCAAATAGTGGCAAAAAATCATAACATTGTACCATGGACATAGATACAGGAAAGTGCTAGGGCTCACGTGGGGTGGCTCCAGCCAGGAGATAAGTTTACTGATTCTCCCTCTCTGGCTCTAAGGGGCCCTGATATCAGAAAGGAGACACCGGGGAGCATTTTGGTACAAACACTTGTTTGTTCGGGGGTGGGCTTGGGTATATATAGAGATTTAAATAAAGAACATTTTTCAAATACGTCAGAAATTACAGGTTTCTTAAAGGTCAGCTTGCCCCTTTGGTAGGGGGCTGGTATGACAAGAATTGATGTGATACATAAAGGTCAAGATATTATTCTCCATGATGCAGGCAAGTTAATTATCCAAAGGTATTTGAGAGAAGCATAGGGGTTAAACCAGTAAGGTGAGGTAGAAAGAAGAAAAACAAGGTTTGATGTAAATCATAGATATCAAAGCACATAAGGAAATAGAAGTTATGGGGTTTTCTCTGTCAAACTTACTGATGTGACAGAGACATGGCTCAGTCCTAGAGCACAGAAGCCCTGTGCCTGAGGTCACCAACCTGAGCAGTGCTCTGTGCCCTTCCTCTTTCTCTCTCTCTAATTAATAAATGAGTAAATATACCCTTTAAATAAATTAATAAAACTGAATGCAAAAAATGAACTAGGTAGTATGGCTTATAAAAGAACAAGTAATAACTAACAGCTCTAGTTAAACAGTCAAGAACTTATGTGGGAAGAAAAGTTTTGATTACAAAATAAGTTAGATTTCAAGAGAGTAAGACCTCACATCTTAATTGTAAAATGAAAGTGATTCTTTTCAGTGAAGTTTAGAAGTCCTTTTTATTTTCATTTTTGGATCGGACAGAGAGAAATGGAGAGAGGAGGGGAAGACAGAGAGGGGGAGAGAAAGACAGACACCAGCAGACCTGCTTCATCGCCTGTGAAGCGACTTCCCTGCAGGATCCTTACTCTGGTCCTTGTGCTTGATGTCACCTGCACTTAACCCGCTGCTGACTCCCAGAAGTCTTTTTTATTTTTTAACTCAAAAATTTCTATGGATGTTATGCAAGAGAGAGGGGGGATGGAGAAAGGGAGTGGGGAGGGAGTGAAAGCTAGAGAATAAAAGCACTGTTCTGCCACATGATGGTGGTGCTGGGACTTGAACCTGTGGCTTCAGGCTTGCAAGTTCCATGATTTACTACTGAGTCACATCTCCTGCCCTTGGGGTTTCTTTTTAAAGAAGTTATACTTATTTGAGTAAATTTCAGGAAGTAAATAAAGAAAAAATAATCTTTGGAAGAATTCAATGTTTACTTTTATGTGGTTACAGTAATCTACTATAATAATTGAAATAATGAATTAGTTTTCAAGGAGTCTTCTCATGTAGAACCTGAACTAGAATATACAAAAAACAGATCAACCTAAACAATCACACTAGCCAAAAATATCTTGATTCTTTTGTTGACTGCCTACTCAAAATATAACATGCTATTTACAAATACTTTAAAGAAAGAAATTACATGTCCTGGGTGACATTTCTTCGGTTATTTTCTGATGTTTTCTGGGAAGCACTGAGCCTTATTTAAAGGAATTAATTATACCTTGCAGCCCCCCCCACTCTCCCCCCCCAAAAAAGGATTACCAGAATGGTTAAACTTACACTTTAAGATTTCAGAGAAATGTTCAAAAAGGGGAATTGTTCTATACTATTCAAATATAAAATAATTTCAAATTCAATGATGAGATTACCAGATTGGCTCAGTTTTACACCTTATAACTAAAACTGTCTATCGACAAAATGTAAGAGAGAGAGGAATGAGGCAGCTTAGCTAAACAGAGGGAGAATGGAAGATGGACTGTGTGTATACAAGTCACCTTTAAAGTATATATATACTTTTAAAGCACAGGGAAGTTCACATATCTGGGGCCTTGTGCCTTTCACCTCTCCTCCCCCAGTGAGACAGCAAGACTGTGAGAGGGCAGACTGAGATGGTATCAGCAGCAACAGAGGACCGACCCAAAGGAATCCTGAAAGTGAGCTGTTCATGAAGAGTCATGCCCTGCACAGTTTGCTCTTCTCCGAACACAAAGAGGTAATATCACTAAAAACATCCCATATGGAACTAGATCAACAGAACATCCCCAGCCTCAAACAGGCTTCTGCACACTGTGTGACATGCATACGCTTCTTAAAATAGTTCATCAATCAACTATCAACTGAATTAAATTTGATAAAGAGAGAAATGGAGAGGAAAGGGGGGGAATGGGGAGATGGAGATAGTCTATAGAAGATAGACAGACAGATGATAGATATATATATAGATAGATGATAGAAAGATGATAAATGATAGACAGATAATAGATGATAGATGATAGACAGATAGGTGATAGATAAATGATATATATATATATATATGATAGATGATAGATACATGATAGGTAGACAGACAGATGATGGATGATAGATAAATAGATGATAGATAGATAGATAGATAGATAGATATACCTGCAGCATTGCTTCACCACTCATGAAGCTTTATCCCTGTTGAAGTGGACTGTGGCTTGAACCCAGATCCTTGCACACTGTAACATGTGTGTTCTGTTGGGTGTTCCACAGCTTTTGTGATAGTTGGTAGCCGGGCAAAAAAAATGGGTTCAAATGAATTCAAGTATTTCAAAATGCCATGTAAGTCCATCTGACACTCGTCCACATAGCTATGTTTTCTCCTTTATGACCTTTCCAATGACTTCATTCTTTATAGCTTGCATGTGGATTTTTTTTTTTTTTTGGCCTTCAGGGTTATCACTGGGGCTCAGTGCCACCACTAGGAATCCACTGCACCTGGTGGCCACTTTTTTCCCCATTTTATTGGACAGGACAGAGAGTATCTGAGAGAAGAGGGAGAGATAGAGAGAAAGAGAGACATCAGCAGACCTATTTCACCACTTGTGAAGTGACCCCCCTGCAGGTGGGAAGCCATAGGCTCGAACCAGGATCCCTTTGAGGGTAGGTCCTCACATATAGAAATTCTCATTCCCACTTCATGGGAAGACCCCACAGATTATTTGTTACAGGGCCAAAAGTATAGCAAACTTAACTCATGGCAACCTTTACCTGACTCTTTATATCCATGGAAACGGCCAAGAGTGAAGGACAGATGGTACTAAGAAAAGAACTCAGAGTTTCTAAACATTGATCATACATGTTCTGGCTTGATTCCTAATAAGCATGACCAATAAAATTTGTACAATGACATGGGGTGAATTTTTGTGTTGTTCCCTTCATGGCTCTGTGCTTTTTTAAAATTTAGTTGTTGGTCTATTTATCGAGTCTTTAACTCCGGAGAAGCAATATAAATATAATGAAAAGAGTTGCTGGTTTCTTTTATAGACATTTTCAATTAGAACACCTTGTAAAGATTCATTTATTTATCAGCAGATACAGGCTCAGAGAGAAGAGAGAGATAGACAAGAACACTGCTCAGTTCTAGTTTAAGTATTAGGGTTAGTTAGAAATTTGAGGGCAAGGATGGAATAGAACAAAAGGAGAAGGTCATTTTAAGAATTAAGGTGAGGGTGTGGGAGATAGCATAATGGTTATTCAAATAGACTTTCATGCCTGAGACTCTGAGGTCCCAGGTTCAGTCCCCTGCACCAACATAAACCGTAGCTGAGTAGTGCTCTGGTAAAATAAACAAACACACACTAAAGTGTAGAAAAGGATAGTTAATTTTTATTTACCTTTAAATGTTTGGTTTTCTATTGATATATTCTTCTTTGGGGGGTATTAGTGGTTTACAGTTGACAGTAAAATACAATAGTTTTTACATGCTTAACAATTCTCAGTTTTCTGTATAACAATATAACCCCCACTTGGTCCTCCTCTGTCATTATGCACCAGGACCTGAACCCTCCCCCCACCCCCAGAATCTTTTACTTCGGTGCAATACACAGATATTGATAAATTCTTTTTTTTAAATCGTAATCATAATTTCACTAGTTTTTTTTTCCTGAGTCTGACATTGATATGCAGGTGGACCCAAGTTATTGTCTGGGAAATGGTATCATGGCTGGAAAAAGGACCAGAAAGCTGGATCAGGGAAGAAAGTAGCTCCCAAAGATGGGAAAGGTGTATAAATATTGTTGACTGTAAACTTCATTGAGTTGATGTGATCTGGGCCCCATATTCAGCTTAGGAGCCTATGTGACCTCTGCATCCCTGTAGGCACAAGCTCATATTCTGTGGTCACCAGTAGGAACATTCCAGGCTGCACCGGTTTCAAGACCCATCTACCTAGCATGGTAGGTTGAGTATGTTGTCCAACCCCCCTTCGGAGGATGGAACATTCTCTACCATTGTTGATCCACCTTGAGGGCAAGGTCCTATGGGGGCCCACAAAGGAGCCCATTATGTTGTTTCTGATGGAGATGAACAGTGACAGTGGAGAGAGGGATCTGTTAGAGGCATCTATTATTTGATAAGTTCTTAAATAAAATTCTTGGCTTTTCAATCTATCCTAGACTATTTGCCAGGCAACATACCCTTAAAATAGGAATATCAGATTATGGGATTGAACGAACTCATGAAACTAAAGTGGTACTACTAGAAACAAAATTAGGGCCAGATATGGACATTACAAAGTTAACCTACTAGACCCTGGTCTTTGTCTACAAAAATTCAAGAGCACATAAAAGAGTAGACAGGGCTTAGAAAGGAAGAAGTCAGGATCTTGAGAGGATTCACCATGAGAACAGTCGTTTGGACAGACCAATGAAGAGTTCATGCCAGCTAGACAGGTTGGGAATATAAAAAGCCAGGGAAGAAATCAGCGAGTCACCATTCTCTTCATTTTCTTGATCACAGAGTCCCTGATTGTTTTGAGGAAGACTACCATAAGGAACCATACACTGTGCGAGGAGGTGCTTGAGTCTCTTTCCCCTACAATAGCTCATAATGAGATAGTCTCAAAAAGTCAATGTTACAAATGATTTTAAGGGGGTCAGGCGGTAGCACAGCGAGTTAAGCACACATGGCGTGAAACCAAGGACTGGCTCAAGGTGCAAGAACCAGCATAAGGATCCCAGATTGAGCCCCAGGCTCCCCACCTGCAGGGGGGTCACTTCAAAAGTGGTGAAGCAGATCTGCAGGTGTCTATCTTTCTCTCCTCCTCTCTGTCTTTCCCTGCTCTCTCCATTTCTCTCTGTCCTATCCAACAATGACAGCAGTAACAACAATTATAATAACCACAAGAAAGATAAAACAACAAGGGCAACAAGAGGGAAAAAATAGCCTCCAGGAACAGTGGATTCGTACTATAGGCACTGAGCACCACCAATCACCCTGTAGGCAAAATAAAATAAAATAAAAATGATTTTAACATATTTCATTAGTGATTTACTATTGATTTACAAAATTATAAGGTAACAATATAATTCCATACCATTCTCACCCTCAGAGTTCTGTGTCCTCATCCTTTCCATTAGAAACTGGTATTTCTCCCAAGGTCGTAGACATGGGCTATTTATTGATTCTATAACTATCTATATTTGTATATAAGTTTTCCTTTATTTTATGGTCCTGCCTTCTCGTCCGTTTTAAGTCACACTTAGACCAATTATTACTTCATAGTGCCCTTCCTTTTAAACTCTTCTCTTTCTGGGTCTAGATTTTTTTTTTTTTAAAGAATCTGACTTTCCGGAAGTCGGGCTATAGCGCAGCGGGTTAAGCGCAGGTGGCGCAAAGCACAAGGACCGGTGTAAAGATCCCGTTTCGAACCCCGGCTCCCCACCTGCAGGAGAGTCGCTTCACAGGCGGTGAAGCAGGTCTGCAGGTGTCTATCTTTCTCTCCCCCTCTCTGTCTTCCCCTCCTCTCTCTATTTCTCTCTGTCCTATCCAACAACGACAACAACAATAATAACTACAACAATAAAAAACAAGGGCAACAAAAGGGAATAAATAAATAAAATAAATATTAAAAAAAAAGAATCTGACTTTCTTTTGAAGTCTCCTCTATGCTAATGTGAGTTTCACATTTCCACCACATCAACACTTAATTTAAAGCTTTTGCATGAAGGATGGGTTCTCCTATCAACCAAATGGGTCTTTTAATACACACTAAATTGCTCTAACACTATCAAACTATCCCAAAACTGAAAAAAGAAGAAAAAAATCATCTCTCTATTCAAATCCACTAATGTGATTTAGGTTAACTAAGACTTCAAAGTTCTGTCCTTAATGAGAACATATGCAAATAGAAATGTGTTCTTTCTGCAAGTCTTTAAAATAAAAGAGCACACAAAAATGTACAGATATGGCTCCTGACAGGTGGGGTGCTCCCCAGATGCACCTACATAATTCATAACCTCACGTCTTAGATAACTCATCTCATAGCATCATTTGTTACGGATTTTCGGACAATTCCCAAGGGAGATTGGGTAAGCAGCTTAATGCTGATTGCTGTATTTTATTCCCATCAAGTAAGGAATTGATGTTGTTTGCTGGGGTGGGTGGGGTGGAGGCCAAAAATAGACCTGCATTGTTTTTGTTGACCATTCAAACTGCTCTTCAGTAGAAATCTAATCTTTCAGAAACCTAATCTCTCAGTGCCCCAGGCACTGGAAAAAAACACAACCAGATACTTGGCATTGCTTACTTCCATTTTCAGCTAATTAAAAACAAAAAGCCCAAACAAAGGAGGAGTAGAAACCTTTATTTTAATGCTCAGACTAATTATTTGACTCAGTGATTAAATGCAGATTTGCCAATGAGGCTTCCAGAAATTTAAGAAACTGAAGGAGTGAAACAATTCCAGATTGAAAAGGCAAATGGAAAGCTTGCTTCCCTCTGGGAGACTTTGGAACCTGCAAGCTGGGAGAATCAAATCTGTCTGTGGCAACCAGACAGAATACCTTGGAATTCAGTGAGGGAAGGAGGCTGTTATCTGAAAGAGTCTTATGACAGTCATAGGAATATAGGGAGTTCCCTTTGTTTTTACTGAATGTGCAACTTTATCATTCCTCCCATGTCTTCTCCAGTCTCTTCAACCATAGGAGGCATGGCAAGGTCATCTTAGTTCACTGACGGAAACAACCCTTTGCTTCTTAGTGCTATTTCTTTTTCATTTGCTCCTAGAGATAATGTGTGAGATGTTCAGGGATAAAAAAACTTTCAGAAGACATCCCTGTGTTCCCTCACTGTTCACTGAGCAAGAATAACAAATTCCATCTTGGTTTCCAACTAAAGACATGTCTTATGTTCTTCTGACTCTGTTGTGTGGAAGGTTTTCACATGGTGAAAGGTAGTGCTTAACAGCACACAGGCCTGTTCATTGTCTTATCTCATAGTATTAGGGAGAAATTAACTAGGTGCCTTCATTCAGGGAAGGTTATTTTGGGTGACATCACAGACCGCTAGGCCTCAGAGTTCCAGTGTTTGATGCTATCTCAAGCTGTGCTTTACATTGTTTCCTTCAGAGAACACAAGGCATACACAGGGGAAATGATTGCTACTGTGGAATGTTTTCCCCTTGTTTAGGTGGGAGTCAGCTGGGCAGAAGATACATCAACAGTTGTGATATTGATTGTGATTTGCAGAGAGTTTGAACAATTGTTTTCACATTTTGATGATAGGTTTTGTTTTTGATGTGACTTTAGATGTAAATCCCTTTAGATTCAGTTTAATAGTGATGGTTCCATTAGCTGTTGCGTGTCTGAAAAGTCCTTCATGCATCCTTCCAACCTGATTGACAAACTAGCAAAAAAGAAATAGAATAAAAATAAGAAGAAGGAGGAGCAGGAGAAGGAGAAAGAGGAGGAGGAGCAGGAAGAAGAGGAGGAGGAAGAGGAGGAGAATGAGGAGGAGGAGGAGAAGGAGAAGGAGAAGCAGGAGGAGGAGAAGGAGGAGGAGGAGAAGGAGAAAGGGGAGGAGGAGCAGGAAGAGGAGGAGAAGGAGGAAGAGGAGGAGAAGGAGGAGGAGGAGCAAGAGGCAAAATTTTTCCCCTTCAGGTGGGAATCAGAGACTTGAAACTGGGCTTCTTTCTACACTGTAATGCTACTGCCCAACCCCACATTTTTATCTTTTTTTTTTCTTTTTGCCTCCAGGGTTATTGCTGGGGCTCAGTGCCTGCACCACAAATCCACTGCTCCTGGAGGCCATTTTTTCCCATTTTGTTGCCCTTGTTGTTATTATTATCGACATTGCTATTGTTGTTGGATAGGACAGAGGGATACTGAAAGAGGGGGGAAAGACAGGCACCTGCAGACTTGCTTTACTGTCCATGAATGGATCCCACTGCAGGTGGAGAGCCAGGGGCTCAAACTGGGATCTTTATGCTGATCCTTGTGCTTTGCACCATGTGCACTCAACCTGCTGAGCTACCGCCCTGTCCCCCTCCATGTTTTAATTTTTTGAGTGCTTTTATTGGAGTGTAGCTTCCTGTATCTTATCTACCTTATCTTCATTTTACCCACTGGTACCTAACTTCCTAAAGATGTTTCCCTCTGCTGTTTTGTTGTTTTTTTTTCCCCAAATATTTATTTATTTATTCCCTTTTGTTGCCCTTGTTGATTTATCGTTGTAGTTATTATTGTTGTAGTTATTGATGTCATCGTTGTTGGATAGGCCAGAGAGAAAAGGAGAGAGGAGGGGAAGACAGAGAGGGGGAGAGAAAGACAGACACCTACAGACCTGCTTCACCACTTGTGAAGTGACTCGCTTGCAGTTGGGGAGCTGGGGGCTCGAACCAGGACCCTTACTCCAGTCCTTGTGCTTTGCGCCACCTGCGCTTAACCTGCTGTGCTACCATCCGACTCCCTGTTGTTCTTTTTTGAAATTCCATTCTCAGTCCCTTCACCCCTGATCACTGTCGTGAATTTTTATCTAATTTTCCACGTCACTTATCTTCATTTGTTTCTTCTCGTTTTGGTGTGCATGCTTAAGACTGTTGCTTTAGAGTCTTCTTCAGGAAGTTCCTATTAATCTGTCGAATTTGAGAGGTTCCTCAGCTGCTGTCTTGGCCCATCATTGCAGGTGGTTTCCTCCAGATAATATCAATTGTCTGCATGAGCCATACGTTTTATTTCCTTTTATGCTGAGCCTGGCTGCTTGATGAAGGGCACCATTGCTCAGACTGGGCGATGGTGTTGGAGGATTCTGGCTCACCTCATTGTGCGGTGGTACTGAGAGTTTAGCAGTGTGCGTGGCTGAAACAGCAGAGATAGTTGTGTTGTGGATATGAAAGGCAAGTCGGTCTTCACATTCAATTTGAAGTCTTTCTGTCCTCCATGTCTGAATTTTGGTCTTTCTTTTTTTCCTTCTGTTGACGGAAGCTCAAAGCTTGTTCTATGCTGGTTCTTTCCAGTCAAGCTGCAGCTGTTGTTGGGGTGAAGGAAGTGAAAGAAAACAGGTCCTGTTAATCTAATGCCATCTTGGATGGATGTTAAACACTTGTACAGTTTTTCATCACAATGGGTAGATATTCAAATGGCTACCGTGGATTTTTTAAATTACTCAAAATACCACCATCCTTCGAAATATGTTCTTACATACTATATAGTTTCTTTTCTAGGGCATGTACAAAGATTTTTCACTTCCTTGCCTTCCTGATATTTCCCCCCTCCCTGGAGAGTTTTGTATAAATTCTGTGATAAAATTATCTGCTTAACATTTACACTTTAGTCAAGTGCAGCCAAACTAATTATAAAACTTGGAGGATCATGATCTAAAGTAGTGATGAACATGTGTGCTAGTGCATGTGTGTGATTTGATTTTCAAAGCTAGTGACTCTAAATACCATCTAGAGAAACCTACTATCTCACCCCACCCCAGTAAGTTCCCCCAGAAGGAAAATCAATATTATTTCTGGAGAGAGGGCAGGATGGGTCCCCTAATTTGCAGATCTACACATATGCAGGCATTCTTAGCCTGCTCTCCCAACCTCATTCGAGTATGGACTACATTCTTTTTTTTTTTTTAATTTAACTTTATTTCTTATTGGATAGAGACAGAGAGAACTTGAGAGGGGAGGGGGAAGAGAGAGAGAGAGAGGGAGAGAGATGCCTGTAGCTCTAATTCACCACTTGTGAAGCTTTCCCCCTGCAGGTGGGGACTGGGGCTTGAACCTGGGTCCTTGTGCACTCTAGTGTATGCGCTTAACCAGGTGCGCCCTGACCAAATCCTTTATGCTCATGTCTTTGTTCTGGAGATGCTTTGGCTGTTGACAGGTTACATTTTCTTTTCTCATTTTTTCCCCCCCGTCCCCTGGTTTTAACCTCTTTTGAAAAGTGTATTTATTGACATGTTAATGTTTTTGCCATCAGGCTTATGTCTGGGGTTTGGTGCCTGCAAGGTGAATCCACCACTTCTGCCAGCTCTCTATTTTTTTTTCCTTTTAAAATATATGATAGAGACAGAGAGAAATAGAGAAGAGGGTACAGAGAAAGAGAGACACCTGCAGCACTGTTCCACCACCTGTGATGTTCCCCCTCTACAGGTGAAGGACAGAGACTAGAATCCACGTCCTTGCTCCTGGTAATGCATGTGTTCCACTGGCTGCACCGGTCTGTATTAAACTGTTCTTATAAAATTGTACATATTACAGTTTGCCACATGTTTTTTTTTTCCTACCTAAATGTCTTCATGCATATGATAGCATCAAGATGCATGGCTTTAAAGACTATGAAACTTCATGCCAAATAGTCCCAAAATATCTGCTTGACATTAACACGTCAGTAAATGGGTCTTATGGAATCTGTCCCAAGGAGGAGCCTGGGTTTCTGCAAGTCATTCTGCGACTCTTGTTCTAGGCACTTCGCAATTTAATAAGAAGCAGTGAGGCATGTGCCGTTCTATTAGGCAGGGAAGCAGAAGGCAAACTGAATCACTGACTAGAGGTGAAAATCCCCCAGGAAGAGCCAAAAGGGAATCATGGATGAGTCTATCCCTGGAATCATAGATGAGAGTCTATCCTTGGAATCATGGATGAGTCTATCCTTGGAATCACCTTCTCTATTTTCAGAGTCTCCAGTCTTCCACTGGGTTCAGTCACAGGTAACACACTAAACTCCTAGTTAGCTGACCTTCCACTTGAAATAACACAAAATCACCTTTTCAGGCAACTCGATGGAGATGATGGTTAATTCCTGAAACCTGATTTCTTAGGCTTTGTGGACTATTTGAAACACATTTAGGAAAACACAGGCCATTGTTCTAAGGTCCAAGGAAGTGCACTTAGGCAGCTACCTCGCATGTTCACACACCTTGAACTTTGAAAATGACCCCTTGTTCCTTTTTTGTTAACACTTAGTGACAGGGCAGAGAGAAGGCCCATCTGGTAGGGTGTGCACATGCTCATGGCATTACTATGAGCTCCAGAACCATACAGGACTCCTAAGGTTTCCCTCTTTCTCTCTCTCTCTCTCTCTCTCTCTCTCTCTCTCTCTCTCCCTCTCCCTCTCCCTCTCCCTCTCCCTCTCCCTCTCCCTCTCCCTCTCCCTCTCCCTCTCCCACTCCCTCTCCCTCTCCCTCTCCCTATCCCTCTCTCTCTCCATCCCCCCCCATAGGAATGAAAATGTTGCCCAAAGTGGTGAAATCACACATGCATGAGAGCTTGACTACAGAAAACAAACAACAACAACAACAAACTATGAAAGTTAGTTTTTCTCTCTGTCTTTATCACTTAATGTAAACTATTTGAGCTTTTAGTGTGTTTGTCTACGTGTGCATGTGTGTGTGTGTGTGTGTGTGTGTGTGTGTGTGTGCATGTGTTCCACAGAACAACCTCTAAGATTTCTGGAGTCTCAAACAACAAATATATGCTGATATGTTTCCTCATGGATCAATCCTGAAATTTTTTTCTGTTTTTCTGAAGACCGCTCTTCACAAGCATGGTGTGTGAAAATAGAGATCAGGACCCAGGTGATGGTCTCTTAGTACTGTGTCTGTCTTACCATACACGAGAACCTGGGCCTGAGCTCCCAGCACTGCATGGGAACATTATGTAAAGAGAAATCTTTGCATCAGTGGAGTTGTGCTATGATGACTCTCCTAGTCTCACTGTCTCTCACCCTTATCTGGAAAAAGGAAAAAAAAAAAATCTGCCAAGAGCAATGCATTTGTTCATGCCCTTTTCTTCTTCTAGCGTTTGCCCTTCTTCCGTAGCCAGTCAACAGCGTCAGGTTGAGCCTGATGTAAAGTTTCGAGACCTCCTTTGAATCTGGAGAGGTGGTAGTCATTGACTATGTGGGTCACAGTCTGTCTGGAGCCGCAGTGGCAGTTCAGGTCGTCTCTGGCTCCCCAGCGATGGAACATAGCGGCGCACCGGCCATGGCCTGTTCGATAGCGATTGAGGGGGGCCCGATCATAACGTGCTAGGTCAAAGCCGGGTTGACGCTTGCAGGGGTCTGTGATGAGGTGTTTGTTCTTTACCTCAGCTGACTGCCAACTCTGTTTCCAAGAGTCTGGAACAGAGAAGTTCAGTGTTGGCATAGGGGACCAGATTGGGTGACGAGACGTCAAGCGTTGGACAGGGTGGGCGAAGATATCCGCGTATATTGGCAGGTCCGGTTGAGCATAGACGTGGGAAATGAACTTAGATGATGCCGCATCCCAACGAATATCTGGCGGGGCGATGTTGCTAAGAATTGGCAGCCATGAAACCGGGGTGGAACGGATGGTTCCAGAAATGATCCTCATGGAGGAATATAATTTGGAATCGACCAAGTGGACATGGGGGCTATGGAACCATACTGGGGCACAGTATTCTGCAGTGGAATAGCATAATGCCAGAGAGGATGATCATAGTGTGGAAGCGCTCGCGCCCCATGAGGAGCTGGCCAGTCTTGCAATGATGTTATTCCTCGCGCCCACCTTTGCTGCAGTTTTTATGAGATGTTCGTGAAATGACAGAGTGCGATCGAGAGTAACGCCAAGATAGACTGGCTGGGCTTCATGCCGGATTCTCGTATCGCCAAGCTGCACATTCAGCTCACGCGAGGCCGAGGTATGGTGTAGATGGAAAACAGATGATACCGTTTTTGCAGTGCTAGGGATTAGTTGCCATTTTTTACAGTAATCAGATATCAGAGACATGTCTTTCGTGAGTGTTTCCTCGAGGATGTCGAACTTGGATGCCTGAGTTGCACGGCAGATGTCATCGGCGTAGATGAACTTCCTTGAAGAAGTTTCTGGGAGGTCATTGATGTAAATATTAAATAGCGTAGGAGCCAGAACAGAGCCCTGGGGGAGGCCACTTGAGACAAGTCTCCATCTGCTAGACTTGTCACCCAGATGCACCCGGAATCTTCTGTTTTGGAGAAGAAACTATATAGTGTTGGCCACCCATGGAGGCAGGCATCTTGAGATCTTGACTAGGAGACCACAGTGCCAGACCATGTCATAGGCTGCTGTGAGATCAACAAAGACAGCACCCGTCTTTAAATTCTTCTGGAATCCATTTTCAATGTAAGTTGAGAGGGCCAGGGCTTGTTCGCAGGTAGATCTTCCTGGGCGGAAACCAGCTTGGGCAGGTGATAGGAATTTCTCTGTAAGAGGAGAAATACGTGACAGAAGCAGCCTCTCAAGGAGTTTGTAACACACGGAGAGGAGAGAAATTGGTCTATAGCCAGTGTTGGGTCTTTCTTTGGTTTCAAAACCGCTATAATCTTCGCACGACACCAAACTTTGGGCATAGACTCAGATTCCAAGATGTGGGACAGGAATGAAGCGAGCCACTTCTTTGCTGCGGGACCCAGGTTAAGAATGAGTTCTGGGGTGATGTTATCATAGCCAGCAGCTGTTCATGCCCTCGAGGCAAAGAAAAAGCAGATTACAAATAATAGATAAGCAAATAAAGATAAGTTCCAATGAAACTAGAGCTGTTTAGTTCTCTGAGTAGGGTCTCCCTTTTCTTGGGTAATACATTCTCCTTTTCTTCCAGATAAATTGACATTTTTTTCCTTTATGTATTTATTGTTTTTTAACTTGAATTTTTTAAAAAAAAAATATTTGTAAAATGGAAATTTTGGCAAGACCATAGGATAAGAGGGGTACAATTGCACACAGTTCCCACCACCAGAACTCCATATCCCATTCCCTCCCCTGATAGCTTTCCTATTCTTTATCCCTCTGGGAGCATGGACCCAGGGTCATTATGGGGTGCAGAAGGTGGAAGGTCTGGCTTCTGTAATTGCTTCCCCACTGAACATGGGCATTAGCAGGTCAATCCATACTCCCAGCCTGCCTCTCTCTTTCTTTAGTTGGGAAGTCTTTGGGGAATTGGGGCTCCAAGACACATTGGTGGGGTCATCTGCCCAAGGAAGTCAGCTTGGCACCATGGTAGCTCTGGAACCTGGTGACTAAAACAGAATTAACATATAAAACACAACAAATTGTTGACTAATCATAAACCTAAAGGGTGGAATGTTGCAGGTTAAAATTTGGGGTCTCCATTTTGAAAAAGCTAGCAGGTCTATTTTAGGTATATTCCCAAGGGCCCATGACTTTACTAGCTTTTGCCTGAGCCTGACAGCTAATATGCAGATGGACCCAAGTTATTGTCTGGGGAGATGGTTTCATAGCTGGAAAAAGGGCTAGAAAGCTGGATCAGGGAAGAGAGTAGCTCCCAAATATGGGGAAAGTGTATAAATATTGTTAACTATAAAGTGCATCATTAACTTGAATTTTTTTCTTTTTGTATGGATAAAAAAACAAAGAACTTCTCCAGCTAGCCAACAACAATGACACCATTTAGCTCAAGTTCCAGGCCTATGAATTAGCTTTTTTTTTTTAAATAAATTTTATTTATTTATTTTCCCTTTTGTTACCTTTGTAGTCTTTTTTTATTGTTGTTGTAGATATTATTGTTGTTATTGATGTCATCATTGTTAGATAAGGCAGAGAGAAATGGAGAGAGGAGGGGAAGACAGAAAGGGGGAGAGAAAGACAGACACCTGCAGACCTGCCTTCACCGCCTGTAAAGTGACTCCCCTGAAGGTGGAGAGCTGAGGGCTCGAACCAGGATCCTTACGTTGGTCCTTGCACTTTGTGCCACCTGCGCTTAACCCGCTGCACTACTGCCCGACTTCCTGAATTAGCTATTTATTTCCTGCACCATTCAAAGGCAAAAGACTAACAAAGTTTAAAGGTGTTTGAGCATTTCTTATTGGGTAGAGGAAACTTCCACATACATTGGAAAAAATACTAGTGAGATAAGCCAAACAACTGACTAAAATCTTCAGTTTCCCGGCGACTTTTTGTCTTCTGTCCCATTTTGTGTCATTATAAATCTTTTTAGACATGTGTCTGCAAAATTCTTGTATGAAGATTCAAAGTGGTTCATCTGACTTTCAAATACTAATCTGGAAGCCAACTAGTCTTTCTAGACGAAACTAGTATTTTTCATAGCATACTGAGATACAAAAGTCAGAAAGTTCTCAATTGTTTTCAGAATTCCATTATACTTATGGTGAGGTCAAGAAAGCCATGGCATATTTTTTCTAAGCAAAAATATATCATGACTTTCCCAACAACCCAATAAGTTTACAAAAAATAAAATAGGAAGAAAAAAAAAAAAACAGAACTCAGCTCTTTTGTTGGAAAGCAGAAGGAAAGTGGGTGTCAGAATTCCATGTGTCCTGATAAACATACAAGAGCTGTCCATACAAGAGACAATCACATTCTTATTAAAGGTCAGCAACTGGGTATAGTTGGGGAATTTCCTTCTTGACTCTTCAGATAGAACATAGAGATCCTCCTCAATAAACTGGTGCCAAGTAGTATATTTCCTTTAAAAGTCTAGTTAATCGTCTTTATTATGGAACAGATACCAAAACAGGGTGGACAAAATGGTTCTCCTGGGTAATGTGCTGGCATTACCATGGGAATGAGCCACTGTTTGAGTTCAATCCTCACCACATCAGAGCAAGACTTGGTGATGTGGAGTCTTTGCTTGTCTCCCTATCTTTGTGTCTCTGCAACTCTCTATCTGAAAGAGTTAGCCTAAGGAGATAGAGCCCCGACAAGGAAAAAGAGAAAACTGCTAACAAGTAAATATACCTGTTTTTTTTTCATTGCTGTTTTCCATTGCTCCTGACAGCCATTTCCCCCCATTTTATTGGATAAGAAAGAGAAAAATTGGGAGTCGGGCTGTAGTGCAGCGGGTTAAGCGCAGGTGGCGCAAAGCACAAGGACCGGCATAAGGATCCCGGTTCGAACCCCGGCTCCCCACCTGCAGGGGAGTCGCTCCACAGGTGGTGAAGCAGGTCTGCAGGTGTCTATCTTTCTCTCCTCCTCTCTGTCTTCCCCTCCTCTCTCTATTTCTCTCTGTCCAATCCAACAACGACAACAACAATAATAACTACAACAATAAAACAACAAGGGCAACAAAAGGGAATAAATAAATAAAATAAATATTAAAAAAAAAAAGAAAGAGAAAAATTGAGAGAGGAGGAGAGATACAGAGGGAAAGAGAGGGGCTAGGTGGTGGTGCTCCTGGTTGAGCACACATGTTACAGGGCTCAAGGAACCAGGTTCAAGCCCCAGTCCCCACATGCAGGGGTAAAGCTCTGCGAGAGGTGAAGCAGGACTGCAGGTGTCTCTCTCCTTATCACCCTCATCCCTGTAGATTTATGGCTATCTCTATCCAATAAATAAACAAAGATAATACAAAAAATTTAAACAAAAAAGAGGGAGAGAGAAATAAAGGCACCTGCAGACCTGCTTTACCACTTACGAAGGGTTTCCCCTGCAGGTAGGGAGCCGGGGACTTGAACCTGGAGCCTTGTTCAGGTTCTTGTTCTTCAAACTATGTGTGCTCCCACTCAGCACTCCCTCCAATATACCTTTTGAGTCCTGTTTATTTTTCTTTAAAGGTTTGTCATTTCAGAGTAAAGACATTTTTCCAGAAGAGTCTACGCAGAGGTCAAAGTATGTAAGGTGTACAAACTATTGTATTTACTGTCGACTGTAAAAGATCAATCCCCCAGTGAAGAAATTTAAAAAAAAAAAGGTAAGTCAGGCTGCTGTTGGTGTGGTAATAAGCCCCACCAAAAGTCTGACCCTTTTTTTATTTGAAAAAAGTCAGGTTCAGGCCAGGGAGAGAGCATAGTAATTGAGCACTAGACTTGCAAGCTTACGGCAAACGCCTGGTTCCAACGTAGGCCAAAGCTGATCGTGCTCCGGTCTCTAACTTCCCATATCTCTTTTTCCCTCTTTTCGCTTGCGGCGGTGGTGGCAGGACGCAGAAAAAGGAGGTTTGGAGCAGAAAGGGAACATAATCCTTTATTTGCGCTGACACCTCAGAGTTGGGTGAGAGAGAAGCAGTTTGGGCCACGTGGAGGTAGCAAAAATGGCCGCCTTGCACAGCAACCTTCCCTGCGTCTAATCACCAAAGTGAAAGGTGGGCAAGAGAAAGAGGGGCAGAAGAAGGAGGGCTTTTATGGGAATAGCTCTCGGGAGAATGGGAAGGGGGAGGAGTCACCAGAGCACTTCAACTGTCATGGGGAATCGACAATGCCCTGAGGGCACAACATGGCAGATGTGACTGCATCTGCACAATTTTCCAGCACTCTCTAAAATCAAATAAATAAATCTTAAATAAAACTTTTGAAGATCAAGTTGCTTTTGGCATGTTTCCTTCAGTTCGCCGTGTGTTAATTGATTGAGTCTATCATTGTAGTCAAACTCACTTTTGTTCTGAATAGTTTTTCACAGAAACATTTCTCAGTTGTTCTGGCCTGTATTCCTCAAGAGGGTTAAACCACTCTCTCTTCTTCATAATCCACCCATTCCCAGCTGGACATGTTATTGTATCAATTGTGACTCAAAATAAATAATCTTGAATTTTTTCCCATAATCTCAATTCCACTGGATAGTCTTGTCATTTTCTTTAATATCCTAAGGCCTAAAATTCTTCATTGCATTTTGTGCCCCCTGCGCTTAACCTGCTGTGCTACTGCCCGACTCCCAGGACACATATTTTAATAGAATAGATACATAGCTTCATAAATCCATCTGCCTATTCTCACTCAGAGCATTGCAGTCAGTAAATACCTGGCAGCCTTCAACTCACACTTAAACACATTATTGCCATTATCTCTTTTACTCATAAGTAGTCGATATTAATATACACCTTACAATTTCCACTTTCCAGGCTGGTGCTAAGTGCTTCCTCTGTTGCAATCCGCAGATATTTACCAGGCACTGACACGAGAGGAAGGTACTACGGGTTCAACAGCACAGCCAAAGCAGCCCCCAAATCACAGCTTGTGACACTGACAACAGTTCTATTAAGAAGTTGGTAAGCTGTGGCCACAAGATTTACAGAGGAAGAGACAGGCTTAACGAGACTATTTAATTTTCTCACAGTCCCACAGTTAGTGGTGGAACAGATCACAGCCCAAAGCTATTTAGTGCCGGACTCCAATCTTTTATTTATTCCCTTTACATTGTTTTCTCCATGCTTTATAAATTTCTATCAAATCCTGCAAGCAGAAAAAGAGTTACATGTATAAATCCCATGAAAAGAAGGTGTAGGTTTTGAATAGTCAATTCACATCCTTCTGTGAGAGACAGACCATGTAATACACACGTGCATGTATATGTATATGTATATGTATATGTATATGTATATGTATATGTATACGTGTATGTGTATATTATACATATATACACATTTCAAAGGAAATAAATATACCGACTGCATTAGGGACAGAACAAAATGTCTGCAGGGAGTGTTTCCCAAGGAAAGACACACTAACCCACCCCCAACTCTTTTTTTTATTTTTTATTTATAAAAAGGAAACATTGACTAAACCATAGGATAGGAGGGGTACAACTCCACACAATTCCCACCACCAGATCTCCATATCCCATCCCCTCCCCTGATAGCTTACCCATTCTTTATCCCTCTGGGAGCATGGACCCAGGGTCACTGTGGGATGCAGAAGGTGGAAGGTCTGGCTTCTGTCATTGCTTCCCCGCTGAACATGGGTGTTGACAGGTGGATCCATACTCCCAGCCTGTCTCTCTCTTTCCCTAGTGGGGCAGGGGTCTGGGGAAGCTGAGCTCTAGGAAGACTTGTAGCGGTCTACCCACATTAATACACATTAATACTTCTTTTCCTTCCTAGCGGACTTCATAGTGTACCCATCTCTGTGAAGGATAAGTGCATTTCCTTTATCCCTCTTTCTCTTCTTTCCTTTTCCTTTTTTTTCTTTCTTTTCTTTCTTTTTTCTTTTCTTTTTCTTTTTTTCTTTTTTACCAGAGCACTGCTTAGTTCTGATTTATGGTGGTGCAGGGGATTGAAACTGGGACTTCAGAGTCTCAGGCACGAGTCTGTTTGCATAAACGTTATGTTATCTACCCCTCCACCCATTCTCTGCTCTTTCCTTGAATGGGGAACATTTCTATTGGCTGAAAAGTTCCAGATAAGACTGCTGGCACACACACACACACACACACACACACACACACACACTCCCCCCCTCCGCAACAATCAAGCCATCTAGATGAATGAGTCTACATGGAAGCCAGGTTCAAAGAGCCAATGAGAACATGGTGGGGCTGTAATTTCTCATCTAACCATAGAGTTCACTTTCAGAACTAGATAAAGAACTCAGAACTTCCTCTTCTCCTCTGACTACTACTATGCCAGACTATCTGTCAAAATACATTATGATTTAGAAGTTGAAGATATTTTTATTAGTTTTGGTTTACAAAATTACAAGATTTCATGTATACTGTACATGTATATGAACTCCTGTTTAGTATATGCACAAGTCACAAGTAAGATATGTTCAACTCGCACACAGAATATGTTCAACTCACGTACACCTGCCATTCAGAATCCCATTCTCCCAGTCACCTTAGTTTCCACAGAATTTAAGAGCAGGGTTGGCTACTGTTTGCACTCTGACTTCATTTGCTTTATGTCACCATATTCCACAAATGAGCAAAACATCTGGTAGTTGTCTTTACACCTTTATTTCACTTAGCAGCATGGCATCAAGTCTCTCCATTTTCTCCAACTGATACAACTGAATCTTTTTAATTTCAAAAATAATGTTTGACTGAATATGTATCTTACAGCCAGAAGCCGAATATCTTAGGAAAAAAACACAGTGTTTAGCTTGATTTGTCTATTTCAATTACCTTCTAATAAATTCAGAATCCTACTACCAAATGCATTTCCCAACTACCAACACATTCTGTGTCTTCATTTGTTTTCCATTGAGTATAGAGAATTAATTTTCACATCTTTAGTTTGATGTTGGTAGTCTTTTCTCATCATGTTGATAACTGTCTTTATCTCATTTTTTGTTTCTTGTATCTTTTTAAAAATTATCTTCATTTATTGGATATGAAAACTAGTCAAGGACAGGGAGATAGCTCTCCTTGAAGGGTGCTGGTTGCCATACCAGTGAATCAGGTTCAGGAAGTTTCTTTAATCTCTACGATTAGTGTGGCCTCTCCCTCTCTCTCAGTCTCTCAATCTCTCTGAAATAGTCAAGAGTTGAAGCTTTAGCAATGACACAGTAAAGTATACAATTGCTAGTTATGTTCATAATGCTATAGATTGCTTCTTATAAATAGCCAGTGGCAACTCTCTTATTCAGGCAAGTGCACTTTATGGTGGTGCTAGTCATATTTTGGAAAGAGAGAAATTTCTACACTTATTAAAATGATCCAGAGAGTGACAGAGAAAAAATAATGTTTTAAAAACCAATGTCAGTGAGCTTCAGCAAATTATGTTAAAACGATAAATGCCGTGCCATGACATCACCTCCTTAGACAATAACTTGGATCCACCTGCATATCAGATTTCAGGCTCAGGGAAAAAAATTGTATAGCGACAGGCTCTTTGGAATATAACTAAATTATGCCTGCTAGCTATCTACAAAATAGAGGCCCCCCCCCAACACTTCATCTGCACTATTCTAGCCTTTAGGTCCATGATTGTTCAACAACTTTGGCTTTGTATGTTAACTCTCTTTTCAGCCACCATGTTCCAGATGCTAGCATGATGCTGACCAGACTTCCCTGGACAGATAACCCTACCAATGTGTCCTGGAGCTCTGCTTCCCCAGAGCCCTGCCCCACTAGGGAAAGAGAGAGACAGACTGGGAGTATGGATCCACCTGTCAACACCCATGTTCAGTGGGGAAGCAATTACAGAAGCCAGACCTTCCACCTTTCTACCTACTGCATCCCACAATGACCTTGGGTCCATACTCCCAGAGGGATAAAGAGTAGGAAAGTTATCAGGGGAGGGGATGGGATATGGAGTTCTGGTGGTGGGAACTGTGTGAAGTTGTACCCCTCTTATCCTAGGGTTTTGTTAGTCTCCTTTTAAAATAAATTTTAAAAAGTTAATACTTAAAAAAAAGAGAGATAAATGCCATGCATCTCAAAGGTGACTGTGTTGAAAAGCTTGAGCTGCTGAGTGGAATGTGGTATTTTCATGGACATCTCACCAAGCGTGTCCTTCTCAAGGCTTGCCACTAATTAGACATCTGTGAGTACCTTATGGCTGGTGAACTGACAGAAAAACAACTTTTCTTTCTCACGGAAACTACACCCACAACTTCCAAAGTAAAAGTATCTGCATCTCAAGCTTTCAAGACAGTCCCAGCAATGAATTTCTTCTCTTATATTTAGACTGCTAATCGTTGCTAACATGTCAGTGAATTGTTAAAACCCTCATAGTTAGCAATCAGACCTAAACTTTGATCAGTGACTAGCACTGCTGGAAAAATAATGAACTTGAGGGCCAGGCGGTAGTGCACCTGGTTAAGGACACACAGTACAGAGCACAGGGATGCAGGTTCAACCCCCTGGACCCCACCTGCAGAGGAATAACTTCATAAGTGGTGAAGCAGGGCTGCCGGTGACTTTGTTTCTCTCCCCTTCTACCTCCCCCTCTCAATTTTTATGTCTTTATCCAGTAATAAATAAATAAATAAATTTTAAAAGCAATGAACTCTTCAAACTCTCTGACCATTAGTTGAAACACATATTAGCTTTATTTATTTTATTTTAAAAATGTTTTATTGATTTTATTTAATAAGAGAGATACAGAAAGACCTGCTTAGCTCTGGCTGATGGTAGTGCTGGGGATTGAACCTGGGACCTCAGAGCCTCAGGCATGAGAGTCTTTTGCAGAACCATTATGCTGTCTTTCTAGCCCCATATATTAATTTTATAAATTTCTGTATCTAGTAGGTGGTAGAATTAGAATTTTAACCCAGATAGACAACTACCTGACTGTACATCTAACCACTGAAACTTAACATTCAACAGAAAATATTTTTTCATTTAAAATTTTGTGGGAAATTTTTGAATGGTAGGGCTGAAAAATTCTCATAAACCACTCAAAGAAAAAGTGTATTATAAAGTCCTAATGAGATGAAGATTCTCACTAAACTGGTGACAAATAAAATTCCTGTGAGGAATCATTGAAGGGGATAGGATATGGAGTTCTGAGGGTGGGAACTGTGTGGAAATGTACCCCTCTTACCCTATGGTCTTGTCAATATTTCCATTTTATAAATAAATATTATATAAAAATTCCTGTGAGGAAGATAATCATCTTGTTTTATTTTTTAATAAAGGATTTATTTATTTACTTCTGAGAAAAGCATAAGGAGAGACAGAAAGAGAACCAAACAGCACTCTGGTACATTACTGCTGAGGACCAAACAAACTCAGGACCTCATGCTTGAAAATCCAACACTTTATAAAATACAGAGATAGTCCTCTCCTCCTCTTCCTCCTCCTCCTGCTCCTCCTCTCATTCTTTTCATATTTCTATTATTATTATTATTATTACCACCATAGATACCATGGGCTCAGTGCTAACACTACAAATCCACTGCTCCTGGCAATCTATTTTTTGTTGTTGTTGTTGTTATTGTTAGGGCTAGGAGAAATTGAGAGGGGAGAAGGCAATAAAGAGGAAGTGAGAGAGAAAGAGAAAGTGAGAGAGCAAGAGAGAGAGAGAGAGAGAGATCTGTCCATTTGCTTCACTGCTCCTGAAGCTTTCCCCTTGCAGGTGGCGAGTGGTGGTCCTTGTTCAGGGTTCTGTGTGCACTCAAGCTGGTCTGTCCCCCCCACCCCCACCTCCCCCCACATACACACAAGTCATGTCTTCTCACGGAGAGGATGCTATTTTGTGAGAGAACACAGTGAGCAGCTGGAGTTCTTGTATCTCAGAATCAGAATGGATTCCACATTAAAGCCTGCTGGTTAAGCAGCCCAGAGCAGAACCCAACACATTACGTTTTATTGGACACAGAATTCTGAACACTGACTAGTTACTTATCTATTTGTTTTGTATGCTGCCCTGGGTCTTGCACACATAAGATTCTGTGCCCTGCCCCCCCTTTATTTCCCTCCATTCCTTTGACTTCAGAGACAGAGAGATAGAGAGGGAGGAGAGCTGTGTCACTGGCATCTGGTGTCAGGTGTCCGACCCAGCTGTGCCTGTGCCAAGGTGCAGGGGTATCAGCCGAGCTTTACCCAGTCCTTTCCAAACCTCAGAAAACAGCGACCACAATGTATAGCCATGTTTGTGACTTTAACTTAAAAAGGAGTTTGTGGAGCTGCAGCACATAAAAGGAATCACAGTGGGGTTCTGAAAACAGGCTTAAACAATAGGAGGTTTTATTAGAGTGAAAAGGGTAAAGAGCAAAATAAGCAATTGTCATTAGGGGTTAAGAACACACTAGGTCCATAGTCTGAGTATAGTTATTAAAAGTGTAGTCCCATAAGATAAACAATTATCAGCTGAGGTAAAGGTGGCTCATGGCTGTAGAGGGGTCTAAGAGTTTACCAGCTAGCAGAGTCACACATGCTCAGTCCCCAGGAGAAGCAGCCATGGCGGATACCTGGCGCATCTCTGCTTCCTACCAGGAGAAGCAGCAGCCGCCAAAGAGAGCTGCCTGCTCCAAGTTCAGGCATTCATACCTTCCCTTCTGTGTCCTTGCCTCAGGCTGACGTCATTCTTATGCTAATACTCCCAAACTCCAGTTGGCATCACAACCTGGAGTGTGAATTCCCTATTACTTTTTAAAACTGTTCAGTGAGTTGTAACATATCGCTCATGTTGTGAACCACATAACCTATGGTTTAGCTCAAAGTATTGTGACAGAATCCATACATCACCATAACCAGTGCCCATGAAAATAGGAACACAGGTTGGGTCGATAACATCACTGGTATGTAGGCAACAGACTCTCAAGCCTGAGGTTCTGAGGTTCCAGGTTCAATCCCAGGCGCTGCCATAAGCCAGAGCTGAGCAGTGCTCTGATTAAAAAGAAGAAAACAGGGTCGGGGGGGGGGGGGGGCTAGCAAGAAGCTCAAGGACCCGCTTGCTTGAGGATCCTGGTTGGAGCTCCTGGCTCCTCACCTGCAGGGGAATCACTTTACAAGCGGCGGAGCAGGTCTGCAGGCGTGTTTCTCCTACCCCTGCCCCGCTGTGTGACTTCCTCTCCTCTCTCAATTTCTCTCTGTCCTACAAAAAAATGGAAAGAAATTGGCTGCAGGAACAACGGATTCCTAAAGTCCCAGCAATAGGCCTGGAGGCAAAAGAAAGAGACAGTGAGGGGAAGAAAGGATGAAAGGAAAGGACACGGGTCATCTGTTACTACAGGTGATTTTAGGCCACTTACTAAATACCTGACCTTCAGGGTGAACGCTCTCCTGTCTTCCAGTATTCAGGAGAACTTTACTTGCTTTTATGACTTCATATTAACAGATTCAACCTTTATATTTATGTAGTACATATACATTTTTATAGTTTACTTGTTGATACCAGGAGAGAGAGAGAGAGAGAGAAGGAGAGTGAGGGAGAGAGAGAAGCAGAACATCACTTTGACACAAGTTGCTGGGGACTGAACTTGGGAATCTCAGGTTTTATACACTGTGTGACCTCCTGGATCAAACTTTTGCATTGTCTATGTTGGTGATCTTTCAATTGAGTTAAAGGGATCGATCTATATTTTTGGGGGTTAGTAAGTAGTTAGTTCACTGTTGGTTATTTTGTGTTATTTTGTCATGTCCCATTTTATAGGTTTACTATATTTCATTGTTATTATTACTATTTTTATTATTGTAACCAGAGCACTGCTCAGCTCTGGCTTATGGTGGTGCGGGGGACTGAACCTGGGACTATGGAGCCTCAAGCATGAGAGTCTGTTTGCATAACCAGTATGCTAGCTATCTCTGCCCTTGTATTTCCTTTGCTCATTCTGTGTTTAATGACTGGCTTCAGTTTTTTTTTTAATATTTATTTATTTATTCCCTTTTGTTGCCCTTGTTGTTTTATTGTTGTAGTTATTATTGATGTTGTTGTTCTTGGATAGGACAGAGTGAAATGGAGAGAGGAGGGGAAGACAAAGAAGGGGAGAGAAAGACAGACACCTGCAGACCTGCATCACTGCCTGTGAAGTGACTCCCCTGCAGGTGAGGAGCTGGGGGGCTTGAACTGGGATCCTTATGTCTTGCGCTTTGTGCCACGTGCGCTTAACCTGCTGCACTACTGCCCAGCTCCCTGGCTTTCAGCTTTTTAGGAGACAAGCCCAGCAGACAGGCACACATGATGCTGGTGGCTGCACCCAGGACTGTCAGGCTGGCAAGCCCTGCTCACTACGTCTGAGTCATTTCCTGACTGATTCATGACTGACTCAAGTGTCAGCTTGTTCCAGCCTAACGTGAAGCAGCCTGCTGTGAAACCTGGGCACAAACAGTCTGGATCAGTGTGCTCCTCATCTCTGCACAGGTGTCAGTGAAAGTTTTGTTTACTTTCTTTCTGGTCAAAATTAGATTTATGAATACTTCTCTATATACATCAGGAATTTTTTTGCAGTGTTGTTGAGATGGTTCCCCAATGACCTTATGAATTTTGAAAATGGCCTCAGAGGTAAGCTGAGTCAGCTCTAGGGTTGAATTAATTTCTTATTCTTCTTTTTGACCTTCTCCATGAGTACCTTTTTGCTTTTTTTTTTTCTCTTTTGTCATTGTCTGGAGAACTCTCACAGGAATATAACTGGACCTATCTTATGTCCTACTGATTCCCCTCCTGGAGATAGGTCCTAAGGAACCAAACTCACTGATCCAACAAGACCTGTGTACACACCTATGTTCACAGCAGAACAACTTATAATAATAATAACCTGGAAGAACTTAAGGTGTCCAACAACAGATAAGTGGCTGAGAAAGCTGTGGTCTACATACACAATGGAATATTACTCAGCTGTTAAGAATAATAAAGTCACATTTCCCCCCTCATCTTGGATTGGGCTTGAAGGAATCCTGTGACATGAGATCAGCCAGAAAGAGAAGGATGAATACAGGATGATCCCACTCATGGACACAAGTTGAAAAATAAGAACAGAAAGGGAAATACCAAGCAGAACTTGGACTGGGTTTGGAGTATTGCATCAAAGTAAAGGACTCTGGGAGGAAGGTGAATTTTTCAGGTCAACTGTAATGGGGTGGGGGCCAGGAGACAGATCTTTGGTGGTGGGAATGGTGTTAAATTATATTCCTATTGACTTATAATTTCATAAATAACTATTTATTCTATTTGTCTGGGGAAAATAGAATATCTCAAGGTCATTAACTTCCAAGATGTTAGTTCTGAGTATATATTCCTGTAGTCTAAGCTCTTAATGTTTCAGATTTGTAAATTGTTTGAATTCTGACACTGGTTTAAATTGTTAAAGAATTTCTTAAAAATAGGTTTTTTTTTTCCCTCCTGTTACCTACAACCTTAGCCCAGATAGATCAGAATTATCTGGTCCTTTATCTAAGATAACATTAAATGGCATAAGTCATAGTGAGGTGTCACTTGCGGCGGTGGCAGGATGCAGAAAAAGGAAGTTTGGAGCAGAAAGGGAACACAATCCTTTATTTGCGCTGGCACCTCAGAGTTGGGTGAGAGAGAAGCAGCTTGGGCCACGTGGAGGTAGCAAAAATGGCCGCCTAGAGCAGCAGCAACCTTCCCTGCGTCTAATCACCAAAGTGAAAGGAGGGCAAGAGAGAGAGAGGTGTGGAAGAAGAAGGGCTTTTATGGGAGTAGCTCTCACGGGAATGGGAAGGGGGAGGAGTAACCATAGCATTCCAGGGTAGGATAATAACTCTCCTCTCGTGAGAATGGGAAGGGGGAGCATAGCACTCCAGGGAAGGGTAATAACTATCATGACAATGGGAAGGGGGAGGAGTAACCATAGCCCTCCAGGGTAGGGTAATAACTCTCCTGAGAATGGGAAGGGGGAGGAGTAACCATAGCACTCCAGGGTAGGGTAATAACTCTCCTGAGAATGGGAAGGGGGAGGAGTAACCATAGCACTCCAGGGTAGGGTAATAACTCTGTGAGAATGGGAAGGGGAGGAGTGGCCAGAGCACTCCAGGGTAGGGTAATAACTCTGTGAGAATGGGAAGGGGGAGGAGTAACCAGAGCACTCCAGGGTAGGGTAATAACTCTGTGAGAATGGGAAGGGGGAGGAGTAACCAAAGCACTCCAGGGTAGGGTAATAACTCTGTGAGAATGGGAAGGGGGAGGAGTAACCAGAGCACTCCAGGGTAGGATAATAACTCTGTGAGAATGGGAAGGGGAGGAGTGACCAGAGCACTCCAGGGTAGGGTAATAACTGTGAGAATGGGAAGGGGGAGGAGTGACCAGAGCACTCCAGGGTAGGATAATAACTCTGTGAGAATGGGAAGGGGAGGAGTGACCAGAGCACTCCAGGGTAGGGTAATAACTGTGAGAATGGGAAGGGGGAGGAGTGACCAGAGCACTCCAGGGTAGGATAATAACTCTGTGAGAATGGGAAGGGGAGGAGTAACCAGAGCACTCCAGGGTAGGGTAATATCTCTGTGAGAATGGGAAGGGGAGGAGTGACCAGAGCACTCCAGGGTAGGGTAATAACTCTGTGAGAATGTGAAGGGGAGGAGTGACCAGAGCACTCCAGGGTAGGATAATAACTCTGTGAGAATGGGAAGGGGAGGAGTAATCAGAGCACTCCAGGGTAGGATAATAACTCTGTGAGAATGGGAAGGGGAGGAGTGACCAGAGCACTCCAGGGTAGGGTAATAACTCTGTGAGAATGGGAAGGGGGAGGAGTAACCAGAGCACTCCAGGGTAGGATAATAACTCTGTGAGAATGGGAAGGGGAGGAGTAACCAGAGTACTCCAGGGTAGGGTAATAACTCTCCTGAGAATGGGAAGGGGGAGGAGTAACCATAGCACTCCAGGGTAGGGTAATAACTCTCCTGAGAATGGGAAGGGGGAGGAGTACCCAAAGCACTCCAACTATCGTGGGGAATCAACAGTGCCCTGAGGGCACAACATGGCAGACGTGACTGCACAATTTCCTAGCAGTGAGGTCAAGTATAGTATGGTAACTTGGTTATAATAATAAATGACTATTGTCCTCTTAAACTCTAAGACTGCAAAGAACCTTCCTCATTTTATTTAACATTCTATAACCTCTAGGCCTGGATCCTCTGGGGCTTTGCTTGTATTTCTTGATGGCTCTTCTCTTAATCCTTTACCCTGTTAGACTGCCTCTGCTGACCTCAATTGAATCAATGCGACCAGAGCCACCATGCCATGTCATGCTGCCACTGTGTCTCTGCTTTAGATTGTATCCAGAGATACCAAGCCTGAGAGGACTCCTTCCAATTACAATAATCTGGTGAGACCTTCTCTGACACACGGGACCGCTGAGTTCCATTTCAAATGGCGCACTCTCTAACAAAGTGACAGACCCTAAATGTAGACTAGGGTTGAGGGGACTGGGTTCATGCATACAGGTATCCCTAAGTTAGAGGCAACTATATACCTCAAAGTAAAAGTGTTTAAGAATCCTCTATGATTAAACATATTCCTCATAAACTGTGCAATCTGGTAGAATGGCCTAAAGAAGTCACCATCTGGGGTGGGTGGGTGGGGAGAATACAGGTCCATGAAAGATGATAAATGACATAGTGGGGGTTGTATTGTTAAATGGGAAACTGGGGAATGTTATGCATGTGCAAACTATTGTATTTACTGTTGAATGTAAAACATTAATTCCCCAATAAAGAAATAAATTTAAAAAAAAAGGATGACAGAGGACCTAGTGGGGGTTGTATTGTTATGTGGAAAACTAAGAAATGTTATGCATGTACAAACTATTGTATTTACTGTTGAATGTAAAACATTAATCCCCCAATAAAGAAATTTTTAAAAAATTTAAAAAAAAGTCACCATCAATTATCTAGTCAGATAATTACTACTTAGGCCTAGACCCTCTCGTCCTCTCATACCCCATATGTCACTTCCCTCAGCCACTTGATCTATTCAACTAACTTTATAAAAGAAAGTAAGATATTTCCCCTAATGTCTTCTGAAAATAACATTACTAGTGTTATTGTTATTCCTTGATAATCTTTAGAAGATTTGGTCAAGAGATATACTGGAAAACATATATCAACTAAAGGACAATTATTGATCTATGACAACATTAATTAAAATCATCAAACAAATAAATGCAGAAAAAATTAAGGTTGACGTAGACCACCACTAAAGCCCTATGTCTATTTCCTCCCTAACTTAAGGCCAGATCCCATAAACCCAATACCAGTTTGGATACAACAAATAAAACACAATGCTTTGACAACTAGGAGGAAGCCTAAGCTAGTTGGATAAATAAGGGGCTAAAAAACTAGGTAAGGGCAAAAGGTGGGTTCACTTAATGATGGTCTTTGTGGTCAATACCAGGCCACCCCATCATCTGGGGCCCTAGTCTTCCTCCTCTGATATATATAGTTTTCTCTTCCCTCATCTGCCACCCTCTGTTTCCTCTGTGATCCATTCTCTTCCTCCTCCTCCTCTCATCTTGGCATTAAAGACTATACATACAATGGGATTTTCCTGTTCTGCAGTATCTGATTTATGTTTTAAGGAAACCCCTAATTTCACTCATTTATCCATGTGAAGCATTGCCAAGTATGCACAAGGGCAGACCAGTTGCAAAGTGTCAGCCTAGTTCTACACATTTGTTCTTTTCTGAATACACAGATCCTCTTGCTCTTGTTATTTCAGTGACTGGTGCACTTAAACAAAGGACTTTTGTATTTCATGTGATCTTTCAAAGTTTTGTTGGATGGATAGGTTTACCTTAAAACTACTCATATATATATTTACAGCAAACACTCTCAGTGCCATTTTTAAATAAGGAGGCATTTAGTGATATCATCTCTTTCTTTTTTAAACTTTATTTTAAATAAAATAAAGATAGAACAGAGAGAAATTGAGTGGGGAAGATAGAGAGAAAGAGAAAGACATCTGCAAAACTGCTTCACCACTTGTGAAGCTTTCCCCCTGCAGGTACCAGGGCTTTGAACCAGGGTTCTCTGCGTAATAATACATACACTTCGGGAGTCAGCAGTAGTTCAGTGGGTTAAGCACACATGGCACAAAGCACAAGAACCAGCATAAGGATCCCGCTTCCAGCACCCAGTCACTTTACAGGTGGTGTAGCAGGTCTGCAGGTGTCTATCATTCTCTCCCCCTCTCTGTCTTCCCCGCCTTTCTCCATTTCTCTCTGTCCTATCCAACAATGACGACATCAATAACAACAACAATAATACTACAACAATAAAACAACAAGGGCAACAAAAGGGAATAAATAAATAAATAAATAAATAAATAAATAAATATTTTAAAATATATATGCACTTAACCAGGTGTGCCACCACCTGGATCCTGGTGGTATCCTTTCTCATGAGAAAAACAAAATGTTTAAAACATAGTATTAAATCGTAAAGTATCACAAATAAGATGGTAAACATTCTTTGGAAGTTGTGTTTATGTTCTTACTGTATAATTGTGCTTATTTAAATATTGAGTAAAACAGTAAAAAAGGTTTGAGCCAATTATTCATTTCCATGAACTAATTTACTAGAATCTAAACTTCATATAACGATTTCTATATTGCTTTAATCTGTATGTATGTTTTACTATTCTGATGTTTCCATTCTATGTCATTTCAGTGGTAAAAATACAAATTATAGAATTGATAATATTTGAAGAGAAACTGTAATTGAAAAAGATTAAATTGGGCAAACGGGCTCCATGATAGTTCACACTGCTTTCAGTGATATTGCAAGAAAGAAAAAAAGAAAGAGAGAAAAAGAAACAGTATTAAAGAAAGCATGAAACTTATCAGACTTGTGAACTGTGTTGATACACTTTCATTAATACTTGTTTATTTACTTATTTACTAGAAAAGCCAGAATGGGGAAAAAAAGAAAGATAAAACAGATCACAACTCAATTCTGGCATAAAATGGTGCCAGAGATTGAATGTGTGCTCTCTGGGACTTAAGGAATGCAATCTTATTTTTCCACATTCTAAGCTACTGCTCCAATCCCCCACTATATATATATATCCTATTCCTCCTGAGATTCCAGTGAGAGATGCCTGTATTTTGGATTGTATTATACTTCAAGCAATGAGTACCACAAATGAGAATTCTACAAAGATGCTTTTTTTCTCTATTCTAGGTATGAACCATAAAGTTCATGGAGGCTAAATAACCTGCCCAAAATCCTACCTAGAATACAGAAATAATTGACTTTAGTATCCACGCTTGTAGTCCTTATGATAAAATTTCTAAGGTTTCTGGGTACTTTGATGGTCATTCTTACTGGCATACACAACAATTTACTGAAAGTTCTGCAAGTTGTGGTATAACTGGGGAAAGATGTCTAAGAAATGTTTCTTTTTTTTTTTTGCCACAGTAGAACAAGGATACTATTAAAGAATTTCAGCATCTAATAAGATGTCAAGATTTGCTACCTCCCAAAGGATTATTAAATAAAAAGAGGAAAAACATTTTTTTCTCCAGAAATTATTCTTTGGAACTTGGAAATCAACCAACACTGCTGTACAGGTGAAAGCAATTATATTTATATAATAATTAAAAAAAACTATTTTAAAAATCAAACAAATGAGTATTCATTCGTAGAAGTAAAAATGCTTTCCAGTACACACACACAAACACACACACACACACATATAAAATGCATGCAAAAATATTATCACTCCAATTTCATTTTTCATCATATCACCAATCCAGGTACTTTAAGTTAAATGTATATATAAGCATTTGGAGTTGTCTCAGCCCACTGTCTGAAGTCATACCTCAGTGCCCTCATTCCTTCTTCCCCTCTTCTCGGTATTCATTTTATGTTCTTTTTTTTTTTTCCCAGTCAACTACTCATCTTTTAAGGCTAAGGACCATCCAAAGGTCACTTCTAGGAAGACACTGACTCAATCCCCCACAGTGGCTAAGGCAACATGTTCTGAGCCCAACAGGAGTTTGGGACTATTGGCATACAAATGACGTCAGCCCGAAGGAGGTGCTACAGAGAAGGGGAGGTATAAAAACACAGGACTTGGAGCAGGTGTCTCTCTTTGGCTGCTGCTTCATCTTGGCGGAGGTGCGCCAGGATTCTGCCATGGCTACTTCTCCTGGGAACTGAACACGTGTGACTCTGTGAGCCGGTACACTTTTAGACCCCTCTACACCCATGAGCAACTATACCTCAGCTGATAATTGTTTATCTTATGGGACTGAACTATTGATAACTATACTCAGACTTTATGGACCTGGAGTATTCTTAACTCCTGATGATAATTGCTTATTTTGCCTTTTACCTGTTTCACCCTAATAAAACCTTGTATTGTTTAAACCCGTTTCTCAGCGCACCACTGTGAATCTTCCTATGAGCCTCAACTCCCCAAGCCCCCTTTAAGTTACATTACAACAGCAGTAGAACAGACTCTTCACTGCATTTGCATCTCTGTCACATAACTGCACTATTTTTGTTTTACAAGAGGGTGAAATCTCCATAAAGAAAGAAAGATTTTCATTTGTAAATTTCCTAGCACTTAATACAGCAACATTTTTCATAGGGTGGCAGTGGTATTAAAAAATTTAATCAGGCTAGTTAAATAGCTCATTAGGATAAGTCATTGCACTTGTTTGTTTATTTATTTATTTATTCCCTTTTGTTGCCCTTGTTGTAGTTATTATTATTGTTGTTATTGATGTCATCATTGCTGGATAGGATAGAGAGAAATGGAGAGAGAAGGGGAAGACAGAGAGGGGGAGAGAAAGATAGACACCTGCAGACCTGCTTCACCACCTGTGAATTGACTCCCCTAGAGGTGGGAAACTGGGGGCTCAAACTGGGATCCTTATGGCGGTCCTTGCACTTTGCGCCACATGTGCTTAACCAGCTGCACTAACGTCCACCTCTCTAGCTCACCTGTTTTGTCATGTGTGTGATTCCAGTTTAAGCTCATTTACCTACAGCACTGGAAGCAGTTTTGCCACTGTGATGTCTTTGCCTTTATCTCTCTGTCTCTCTATTTTTCTCTTTCTAAATTGAAAATCCCAGCTTGGCATGGTGAAACCCTTATGATGATTATATATATCCCTGGTAGGAAAAGATAGAAACAAACTGGGAGATATTGATCAGCCTGCCAATGTCCATGTCCAGCAGAGAAGCAATCACAGAAATCAGAACTCCCTCTCTGCACCCCGTAAAGAAATTGGTTCATATACCCTGAGGAACAAAGAATAGGAAAGCTTCCAATGGAGTGGATGGGACAGGACACAGAACTCTGGTGGTGGGAAATGTGTAGAATTACACCCTTTTCACAGTCTTACCTCTTACAGTCTTGTACATTAATATTAAATCACTAATAAAAATAAAACATTTTTTTTAAAAAGGAAAATATTAGGGCTGTAGTAAGCATGTTTATCCCCAAAGAGAGTCGCACAGAATATAAATCATAATATCATATAAGATCAAGTTTGGATAGGTGTAGACATATCTGGGAGACACACAGTGTGTGGTAAATACCACCAACCACAGGGTACACCTTCCTCTGAGTTTGTCAGGGACTGTGGGTGAGATGACAGAATCTCAGAAGAAAAATACACATAGGCTAGCAGGTGAGTCTCTGGAATCCTGTATATTATTATATTATATTATATTATATTATATTATATTATATTATATTATATTATATTATATTATATTATGCTTTCATTTTCTCATATGTATATTTCTTAATTCACTGTTATGAAGAATTCAATATTTATTAAGATTAAAAAAGGAGTCCGGGAGGTGTGGCTACAGATTATCAGCAGCTGTGTTTCTCACTGCTCCTCTCCCGGGTCAACTAGGAATACCAAAGGAGACCACCTGGGATCGCAGCAAGACAGGAACCCACCAAATCACTGGTGAGTGCAGACACGTGTGGCTCGTGGACAGAGAGGGGCCTAGGGAGAGATTAAGTGGCTGGTAACAGTGGGGGGTGGGAGAGGCCCTGTGCTGACACCAAGGGACAGAGAACTAATGAGGAAACTCAGGAGAAGATCTATACCTCAGTGGCCTAATGGTGGGGCTGTGAGAGTCTTTTTGCATACCCACTAGATTGTCTCTGCCCCACCCTGTTTTATCTTTTGGTCAGGTGTCAGTGATTAAGCTAAGAAGCCTACTTATAGTTTAAAAGTCCTCAGGTTCCCATAGCCTACAGGGAAGAAAAAGTTCAAAAGAGGCTTTTAAACCACTGTGCTTCAACTCAAGGATTAAAATAATACTGAAACAACTGTCAGTTTCAACAACTGTGGACCATTTAATTATCTAATTTAGACACAAGTCAATCAAGGAAAGAGTGATCAGTAATTTGAAAAGAAATGGACGGTTTCCTAGATGCCTACCAACTTCCAAAATTAAGTAAAGAGGAACTAGATAACATGAGAAGGCCATCATAGCTAATGGAGTTGAAACAATTATCAAAAACCTTCCCCAAAATAAAACTCCTAAACCAGATGGTTTTACAAATGAATTCTACAAAACCTTCAAAGAAAAACTAATACCTCTACTTTTAAAAGTCTTCCAGAAGATTGAAGATACTGGAATATTTCCTTCCATCTTCTATGAAGCCAACATCACTTTGATACCAAAAGTAGACAGGGACACAACCAAAAAAGAAAACTACAGACCAATATCTCTGATGAACATAGATGCCAAAATATTGAACAAAATTCTAGTCAACCGGATACATCAGTATATTAAAAAGCTTGTTCATCATGACCAAGTGGGGTTTATCCCAGGCATGCAAGGTTGGTTTAATGTACGTAAATCAATCAGTGTGATCCACCACATCAACAAAAGCAAGACCAAAAAACACATGGTCATATCAGTTGATGCAGAGAAAGCCTTTGACAAAATACAACATCCCTTTATGATCATAATACTACAAAAAATGGGAATAGATGGAAAATTCCTGAAGATAGTGGAGTCTGTATATAGTAAAGCTACAGCCAGCATCACACTCAATGGTGAAAAACTGGAAGCATTTCCCCTCAGATCAAGTACTAGACAGGGCTGCCCACTGTCACCAGTACTATTCGACATAGTGTTGGAAGTTCTTGCCATAGCAATCAGGCAGGAGCAAGGAATGAAAGGTATACAGATTGGAAGAGAAGTCAAACTCTCCCTATTTGCAGATGACATGATAGTATACACAGAAAAACCTAAGGAATCCAGCAAGAAGCTTTTGGAAATCATCAGGCAGTACAGTAAGGTTTCAGGCAACAAAATTAACATTCAAAAGTCAGTGGCATTCTTCTATGCAAACACTAAGCTAGAAGAAACTGAAATCCAGAAATCAATTCCTTTTACTATAGCAACAGAAACAATAAAATATCTAGGAGTAAACCTAGCCAAAGAAGTGAAAGACTTAAATACTGAAAATTATGAGTCACTACTCAAGGAAATTGAAAAAGACACAAAGAAGCTGTAAGATATTCCATGTTCATGAGTTGGAAGTATTAACATCATCAAAATGAATATACTACCCGGAGCCATATATAAATTTAATGCTATCTCCATCAAGATCCCAATCACATTTTTTAGGAGAATAGAACAAATGCTACATATGTTTATCTGGAACCAGAAAAGAACTAGAATTGCCAAAACAATCTTGAGAAGAAAGAACAGAACTAGAAGCATCACACTCTCAGGTCTCAAAATGTATTAGGGACATCAAAACTGCTTGGTACTGGAACATGAATAGACATACTGACCAGTGGAATAGAATTGAGAGCCCAGAAGTAAGCCCCTACACCTATGGACATCTAATCTTTGACAAAAAATGCCCAGACTATTAAATGGGGAAAGCAGAATCTCTTCAATAAATGGTCCTGGAAAAAAAAGGGTTGAAATATGCAGAAAAATGAAACTGAACTACTATATTTCACCAAATACAAAAATAAATTCCAAGTGGATCAAGGACTTGAATGTTGGACCAGACAATATCAGATACTTAGAGGAAAATATTGGCAGAATGCTTTTCCACATAAATTTTAAAGACATCTTCAATGAAATGAATCCAATTAAAAAGAAGACTAAGGCAAGAATAAACCTGTGGAACTACATCAAATTAAAAACCTTCTGCACAGCAAAAGAAACCAATACCCAAACCAACAGACCCCTTACAGAATGGGAGATCTTTACATGCCATACATCAGACAAAAGACTAATAACTAAAATATAATAAGAGCTTGCCAAACTCAACAAGACAACAAATAACCCCAACCCAAAATAGGGAGAGGACATGACAGAATATTCACCACAGAAGAGATCCAAAAGGCCGAGAAACACATGAAAGAATGTTCCAGTCTTTGATTGTCAAAGAAATGCAAATAAAGACAACAGTGAGATAATGCTTCACTCCTGTGAGAATGTCAGACATCAGAAAAGGTGGCAGCAGCAAATGCTGGAGAGGTTGTGGGGTTAAAGGAACCCTCCTGCACTGCTGGTGGGAATGTAAATTGGTCCAACCTCTGTGGAGAACAGTCTGGAGAGCTCTCAGAAGGCTAGAAATGGACGTACCCTATGATCCTGCAATTCCTGTCCTGGAGATATATCCTAAGGAACCCAACACACCCGTCCAAAAAGATCTGTGTACACATATATTCTTAGGAGCACAATTTGTAATAGCCCAAACCTGGAAACAACCCAGGTGTCCAACAACAGATGAGTGGCTGAGAAAGTTGTGGTATATAGACACAATGGAATACTACTCAGCTATTAAAATGCTGACTTATCATTTTAAGCCTATATTGGATGGACCTTGAAAAATTCATGTTAAGTGAAATAAGTCAGAAACAGAAGGATGAATATGGGATGATCTCAGTCTCAGGCAGAAGTTGAAAAACTAGATCAGAAGAGAAAACACAAGTAGAACCTGAACAGGAATTGGTGTATTGCACCAAAATAAAAGGCTCTGGGGTGTGCGTATGAGGAGTATACAGGTCCAAAAAGGATGACAGAGGACCTACTGGGGGTTGTATTGTTATATTGAAAACTGGGAAATGTTATTTATGTACAAACTATTGTATTTACTGTCGAATGTAAAACATTAATTCTCCAAATAAAGAAATTAAAAAGTCTAAGTCTTAGCAATTAATTGTTCTCTCATTTTATATATTGAATACTTAGTGAATATCAGTAAATGACTATTTTTAGCAATGATTCATCCTATGCTTTTCTCTTTTTGCTACATTTGTATGGTCATCCTTCATCAGTGAAATTAGACTTAAATGGAAGGGGTGATCAGGTCTTCCAAAAGAGAGGAAGGAGGGAACTACAAATTTCCTGTCTGGAAGACAAGGTCTTGAAGATAAACTATTGTTCCATACCAGTTTTTGGACTCTGGGAATTATTTATTTACTTCCTGATTTTAGGTGTCTTTCCTTGTTATGAGAGAGGCAGAGAGAATGAAGGGCAAAGAGAAAGGGGGAAGACTAGAGTCCTGCTCACCTCTGACTTGGGGTGGTATCACAGATTGAACATAGAATCTAATCTCTAGGACCTCAGGCATACAAAGTCCTCTAACAAATGGAGTTTTTTTTACTGACTCTTGGAAACATTTTCAACTTTCAACTTTCAAAAATATTAACCTTCAGGAATGGGAAATTAGGGAAACAGATGATAAGGAACAGAGGCCAGTGCATACAGTGAAGATTGTGTCTTCTGTTTTGGTAGAACTGGTGAAAATATTTATGCGTATTGATTTAGAGGGAATTACTACTGTGATTTATTTCTGCCAGTCTCTGCCATTTAATTAATGAATGTGGATCATTTACTTTTAATGTAATTATTTAATAATTATGTTTGTCTGCCATTGTGTTATCCTTTCTGTCTCTTGTCTGTTCATTGTTTTATTTTCCTGCCTTTTTTAGGTTACATAAGCAATTTATAGAATCATATTTAATTTTTAAAAATATTTATTTACTTATTCCCTTTTGTTGTCCTTGTTTTTTTTTATTATTGTAGTTATTATCATTGTATTGATGTCATTGTTGTTGGATAGGACAGAGAGAAATGAAGAGAGGAGGAGAAGAAAGAGGGGGAGAGAAAGATAGACACCTGCAGACCTTCTTCACCTCCTGTGAAGCGACTCCCCTGAAGGTGGGAAGCCTGGGGCTCAAACTGGGATCCTTACTTGGGTCCCTGTGCTTTGTGCTGTGTGCACTTAACCTGCTGTGCTACCGCTCTACTCCCCCTATTTAAAATCTTATGGTAACATTGACAATGTATCTTTTTTTAAAGTTGACGTTCCTTTATCTTTTTATAATTTATTTTACTTTTTAACTGTATTTTATTTGAAAGGGCAGCAAGAAACTTAGCAGGAAGAGGAAGATAGTGAGGGAGACAAGGAGACACATGAAGCCCTGCTTCACCATTTGTGAAGCTTTCCCCTAGCAAGTGGAAACTAGGGCCTTGAACCTGAGTACCAGAGCACTGCAGTATGTGTTGAATCAGGTGCACCTCCACCCAGCCCCAGGTGATATATCTTTCTATAAAATATCTGACAATTATAGTTATTATAGCTATTACATGGCATATGCACATCCTTTGAAATCTGATATTTTCTGTGTATTTTATCTTCATGTAGAAGTCCAGAAGAGAAGTGTAGAGATTACAGTTGGTGAAACTAACTTTAAAATTATGCCTGAGAGGGGGTCGGGCGGTGGCGCAGTGGGTTAAGTGCATGTGGCGCAGAACACAAGGACTGGCATAAGGATCCTGGTTAGAGCCCCCGGCTCCCCACCTGCAGGGGAGTTGCTTCGCAGGCAGTGAAGCAGGTCTGCAGGTGTCTGTCTTTCTCTCCCCCTCTCTGTCTTCCCTTCCTCTCTCCATTTCTCTCTGTCCTATCCAACAATGAACAACATCAACAATGGCAATAATAATAACCACAACGAGGCTACAACAACAAGGTCAACAAAAGGGGGAAAAATGGCCTCCAGGAACAGTGGATTGCAGGCACCGAGCCCAGCAATAACCCTGGAGGAAAAAAAAATATATGCCTGAGAATTTACACAAAGAAATTAAGAAGCAATAAGATTGAGAAGTTCATAAAATTGATACATGCAGACTAAAATAACATCTTAGTAAAATTCAAAGCATAGAAAGTAAACGTACTGTCTGGAAGGCAAATGACTTTTATGGCAATGGTACTGAGCTTGGTGGATATTTTTTCAGTGTGGAATATGCGATAGAAGGTGCAGTACATATTTAAAATGCTGAGGCAACAGAACCATCAATCTAGAAATCGATATACAGTGAAATCATAATTAAAGTGTGAAGACAAAATAAGGACACTGAGAAGCCCAGAGGTGAAGAAAGCTCTGTGTGTCCTGTATAAAGTGACTTACATTTAAATGATTCAGGAGAAACTTCTAGTTGATAGAATGAGTAAAATGTGACCCTTAGATGAATCCTTCATTATATACAATATGCCAGATATTGTAACTAATATCACATTTCCCCTGTTGATGTACACAATGTAATAATTTTGAATAAAATTCAAGCTTTTAAGGGGGTGGTGATGCATGTGGCTAAGTGCACATGTTACAGTGTGCAAGGACCCAGTCCCCACCTGCAGGGGGAAAGCTTTGGGAGTGGTGAAACAGGTCTGCAGGTCTCTATCTATCATCTATCTATCTAGCTAGCTTCCCCTATCCCTCTCTATCTTCCCCTTCCCTCTCTATCCAATAAAGATTATAATAAAATTTTTTTAAAAGATTACACTCAAGCTGTCATCTAATTATGGTACTTAAACTTAAACATTGATAATAAATAGATCATTTCTTTAGAATTATATACTGATACATTGCTATTGTTGTTACTATTATGAATTGATGGTACTTGGGCCTTGTGGATGCATGACGCCACTATTCAATATACTTCTATTTTCTTATTTTTTTCTTTTTAATTTTTTTTATTTATTTAAAAAAAGGAGACATTAGCAAAACCATAGGATAAGAGGGGTATAACTCCACGCAGTTCCCACCAACAGAACCCCATATCTCATCCCCTCCCCTGATAGCTTTCCTATTCTTTATCCCTCTGGGAGTATGGAACCAAAGCCACTGTGGGATGCAGAAGGTGGAAAGGTGGAAGGTCTGGCTTCTGTAATTGCTTCTCCGCTGAACATGGGTATTGACGGGTCAATCCATACTCCCAGCCTGCCTCTCTCCCTCCCTAGTAGGGTGGGGCTCTGGGGAAGTGGAGCTCCAGGACACATTGGTGGGATCTTCTGTCCAGGGAAGTCTGGTCAGCATCATTCTGACATCTGGAACCTGGTGGCTGAAAAGAGAGTTAACATACAAAGCCAAACAAATTGTTGACCAATCATGGACCTAATGGCTGGAATAGTGCAGATGAAGTGTTGTGGGGGTACTCACTGCAGACTATTGTGTACTTCTGCTTTCAGGTATATATTTTGCCCTAGTTTATGGATATGTGTGAACATATGCTCTATCTCACAGGACCTAGTCTATATGTAGGTTTTGGGACTTTGTTAGGAAGTGAACTTTTAAAAGCATAGACTGAGTCTTTTTAATATATAGGCTGAGTCTTTGATATGCTGACTCTCTCAAAAGCCTAGACCAGGGAGAACAGAAGCAACCGGTGGCACAGTGTCAGGCTAGCAATGCGAGAGAAAGAGATGACCCAGGAAACAAGCTCGTGACAGCAAGGCAATAGAAATCTTTATTCATCCGAGCGCCCCAGAGTCTGGCAGTAGCACACCTGGTTAAGCCAGGTAGCACAAACCGCAATGGCCAGCATCAGCCTCCACCTCCACCTGCCCACCTCTTCAGCTGGAAAAAAGGGGAGACCCAAGTCTGAAATGGAAGTGACTTGACAATACCATATATGGTTAGGAAAGTGATGGATAAAGGTGAAAAGGGGCTGGGAATGGTATGGACCTCCTTAGCAACTGTTGCTAGGGGGTTAACTGGTAGGATTAGCAATACCCTCTGGGCTTGAGGGTAGAAAAAGAATATATTAAATGAGCAGAATGGGTGGGGGAATAGGTTGGAGGCCTTAAGTCAGAAGATTGATATAGGATGGGCCATAGTATCAAGGAATGCAGGGTTGAGCAGGCTTAATGTTCTAAGGAATGCCAGGCTCCTGGAGGCAGAAAAATGCAGGGTGTTTTGTGAGGTAGGGAGTTTGACAGACGGGGCAACCTCTTGAAGTTCCCATGTCCTCCTTGCTCAACCTCTCCGCAGAGAGAGAGACTAACAGGATGCACACACCCTTCAGGTCAAGCCCTGACAGGCTCTACCACGCCCTCACAATTTCCCTACAGCACAGCTATACACAAATAATGTCAAAGGACATAAATTACAGTGATATTGGCTATCATACAGCGAATCCTAACAAAGGGACTTTCAAAGTTAACCCAATTACCAAATAATGTGATGATAACAATAACTATCTATTGTCTTCTTAAACCCTAAGGCAGCAGGAACCTCACATTTCCACTATAGAGCCTGTATTTCCCCCCAGTCCTGGAAACTTAGGGTGGGGTGCACTTTCCTACATGCTTCTCTCAATTCATACTAAATAACATTGCATCTGCTGATCCCAACCTCATCAACGCAAGGAGTGCCACCTCAGCATGCTTCACTTCAAACTGTGTCCAGAAACTTCAGATGTGGAATGACAGCCCTTCAGCTTCATTACTTGGCTGAGACCTTTCCTTTCATAGTATTCTCTAATTCCATTCCAGGGGATTCACTTCCTAACAAAATTACTTCTATTTTATTGCAGATAAGGAGACAGAAGATGTGAGAAACACAGTAGAACCAATAATCCCTCTGGAGCTATAGTTTCTCTTGTACAGTACCTGGGAATCACTCATGATACAGTGCATGTGCTATCTACATCCCAATCCCTAGGCTGACATTTAAAAATGAAGCTGTTATTATACAACATTAACTCCATGTAATGCATCTTTAGCCCCTCTCAAATGCTGTGAGACATCTGAAATTTGCACCACTAGGAATCTAAACAATTCACCTGTTACTGTTTGGATAATTCCTGAAGAAGAGATAAAACTCCTGTATCAAAACCAAAGTTATTTGTTACTGACAGTCAGCAGAGGGTATAAGCTTCATGTTTGTAGTAGTTGTCTTGCCTCCCAAACTCTAAGACAATGATGTCAAGACAGGATCAAGGGGCAGGGTGGTGGAGCAATAGGTGGACTCCTTCAAGCTCCATCAAGATGCGGTGAAGAGGGTGAATTCATCATTCTTCACAGCTGAGTAGTATTTCATTGTGTATCTAGACCACAGATTTTTTAGCCACTCATCTGCTGTTGGACACCTGGGTTGCTTCCAGGTTTTGGCTATTACAAATTGTGCTGCTATGAACACAGGTGCACACAGATCTTTTTGGATGGGTGTGTTAGGTTCCTTAGGATCTGTCCCCAGGAGAGGAATTGCAGGATCACAGGTAGGTCCATTTCTAGCACTCTGAGAGTCTCCAGGCTGCTCTCCACAGGGGCTGGACCCAGTGACATTCCCACCAGCAGTACAGGAGGGTCCTTTGTGCCTACAGCCTCTCTAGCATTTGTTGTTGCTGTCGTTTCTGATGTGTGACATTGTCACAGGAGTGACGTATTTTTGTTTGCATCTCTCTGAGAATCAATGATTTGGAATATTTTTTTATATGTCAGTTACCCTTTTGGATCTTTTCTTTTGTGAATATTTTGTTCATATCCTCTCCTCATTTTTGGGAGGGGGGATCATTTGTTGTGTTGTTGCTGAGTTTGTTCAGCTCTTTACATATTTTGGTTGTTAACCTTTTATCTGATATATAGCAGGTCGTGTAAATATCTTCTCCCATTCTATAAGAAGCTTCTTTGTTTGGATGGTGGTGCCTTTCACTGTGTGGAAACTTTTCACTTTGATATTGTCTCATTGGCTTATTTTTGTTTTGATCTTCTTTGCAATTGTCCTTCCTTCCTTTGTCCTTTATAACAGTTGAGTAAAATCCCATTGTGTATATATGCCACCATTTTTTTTTTCTTTCAGAGAGTAGAATACAAGCTACAAACATTAATCTAGAACCAGAAAATACCTAGAATCTCCAAAGCAATTCTGAGGAAATAGAACTAGAGGCATCACACTCCATGATCTCAAACTATAGTGTAGAGTCATTGTAATGTCTTATTTATATTAAATCTTTTGCTATCTTGTACTACTTCGATGCTTGTCTTCCCAAGATATTATGAAGACTTCGAGAGCTTTGGAGTTTCCACCATGATGAGTTAAGCTGTTCTTGCAGTTTATTTTGAATTGATTTCAGTGAAACACATAGAACTTCATTATAACTATTTTTTTCTTTATTTTTATTGGGTATCAATTGTTCACAGTCAACAATAAATTACAGTAGTTTGTACATCTGTAATATTTCTCCATTTTTTCACATAACAATCAACCCCTCTACGTCCTCCTCTGCACCATGCTCCAAGACCTTAACTTTTCACCCCACTTGAATCTTTTACTTTGGTGCAACACACCAAACCCGGTTGAAGTTCTGCTTTGTATTTTCTTATTTTTCAGCTTCTTTTTTTATTAGTGACTTTAAAATGATTAACAAAATTATGGGATAAAAGGGATACAATTACATACAATTCCCACCACCAGAGTGTCATGCCCCATCCCCTCCATTGGAAGTTTCTTTATTTTTGATCCCCTTGGGGGGGTACAGACCAAGTTTCTTTATATGATGCAGAAGGTGGAAGTTCTGGCTTCTGTAATTGCTTCTCTGCTGGACATGGTGGATCCATGAAATCTTTCCCTAGTGGGAAATCTGATAGAAATCTTTGCCTAGTGAGGCAGAGCTTTGGAGAGGCGAGGTTCCAGGACACACTGGTGAGGTTGCCTGCCCAGGGATGTCAGGTTGGTGTCATGGGAGTATTTTCAACTTCTGTCTATGAGTGTTTAACTGTATTTTGAAGCAGTAAAGCATATCTTTTGGCATTAACTTGGCAAGACTTTCATAAGTGCATTCAATGTTCTCTGTCCTAGAGCTGAGTTTTGTATATCAGAGTTCCTGTACACGATAGGGAGCTGATTAAAGTAAAATGTTAATATAATAGGATTGATGTAGCCCTCTGCCACTTCTTCAGAATGCCTCCTATTTTCTTTTTATAACTGTCCATATGTCAACTTTTTATATATGTATGTCATCACATACGGCATTGAACTTGGTTGTGAAGTGTCACTAGGTTTTGGTGGTGGCACATGCCTGTGTGGGTGTATTGAGAAGGAAGTGTCCTAAGTTCACACATCCATCCTACGAGTGGAGTATTGCCACCAAGAGCCGAGCTGCGCCACTTACCTGCTCCTTGGCTTCATGCAACTGGCTTTGTGTGTCTTCGTTTTTGCTGAGGGTGATTGATATACCTCACTGTATACAGCGAACATGTACAGGGTCATTGATTGACTTAGCTAGGCTGTGGAATGCTTGAATAGCATCCATCATCTCAAACAGAATCAATAGAAGAAGTAAAAGTTGAAGAAAAAAGCCCTTGTGATGAGAACTCGAAAGATGCATTTTCATAACAAGAGTCTTGGGGCTGGGTGATGGGACATCCAGGAGAGTGGGTACGTTACAATGTACAAGGAGGCTGGCTTTATATTTACATATATGTACATACACATACAGATAGAGGTGAATAGATATATATGTGTATGTAATGACTATATACATGAATATGAAGAAAACAGAAATAAAAAACAAAAGTAGCAGTTCTTACCCTTTCCTACCCAGCTTTCTGTATTTATTTATTTATTCCCTTTTGTTGCCCTTATTTTATTGTTGTAGTTATTGTTGTTGTTATTAATGGGGTCGTTGTTGGATAGGACAGAGAGAAATGGAGACAGGAGGGGAGACAGAGAAGGGGAGAGAAAGACAGACACCTGCAGACCTGCTTCACAGCAGGTCCTTGCACTTTGCACCTGCTGTGCTTAACCCACTGCACACTACTACCTGACTCCCTCTGTTTCTTTTATATCAGCATCATACCTGCTTCTCCCGGTTATCTCTTGATGCTTTCTCTCAGGTTCAGCATTCCCCTGCCTCAGTTACCTTTAATGGAAGAATCAGCCTGTGAGCTCTGTGTCAACAGACATTCTCCCTTGGCCCTGAGCAGAGCACAAAATATGCACAGAAGGATCCAGAGGAGGACTGGAAAGAGAAAGCCAAGGCAGATCCGGTTGAAGCAAAGATGGAATGTGAGTCTGATCACTGCCAACTCCATTGCCACTCCTGACATCTGCTCCTCTGTGGCAATCTCCCACTCGATTCAAGATGAGTCCCAAATGCTTTTAAATGCCCATTAGAAGGCCCACAGACACTAAACTGCCATCATATTTACATTTGCTAAGTGATGTCTTTTCAAAATGCCTAGTGAGTAATTCAACATTCTGCCTAACTGAGTCAAGGGCTCCTGTGCCTGTGAACCCTGCAGGGGGATTCAGGTTGCTCTCAGGTCATGAGAAGGAACTAAACTCAGAACAAACAGTTGAGTTTCCTATCTTTTAATCTCTGTGGAAGTGCCCCCGCCCCAGTCCTGGGGAATGTCTTTTTTTAGTATGAATTTCCCTTCATACAGTCTCTCAGTTTGCTCTTCCCAAGAAGCCAAGGCAGGATTCTCTGTATGCAGTATTCTATATAGCTTATATTTCAGCCCTCCAGGAAACAAAGTCACCACTCAACAGAATTTCAATTAGCATATTCAGGAAGTCAAGTGCTCCCAAGGTAATTAGCATACAGCTGCTAATGATCAAGTGAAATGCTGCATTGAAGAGGGAAGGGAGGTGATGGTTGATTTGGGTGTTCCCATGAAGAGACAGTTATTTCAAACCACTGTACTTCAACACTTGCCTTTTGAACATATGTTTCTAATTTCCCAGGATGTGACATTTTATTGGAATGATGTGCAGGTCACCCATTTCTTAAAGTGCATCTGGATGTTGCTCAATAAGTTCATTTGAATGCTGCATTCCTGCTCTATGCCTTACAGACAGCAATAGGTTAAAGCAGTGTTCTGTCATAAAATAAACAGTAACAGTATTAAGATACTTCATAAATCACACACCATTTACTGTGTGGAGTGTACATATAAAATGACTCTTATATCATTTCAGTGTAACCAGCTTCTTTCAATAAGTAACTAGTTACATCTACTTCACTTTCCCAATTTATTGCTATAACCAGCATCATCACTACTAGAGATTGAGTGTTTCATTTTTCAATATCTATAACTGACTCTGCTACCACGCCCAAGTCTAACAATTCCCTCCCTGGAATTGTTCAGATTCGTTCCCATATAAAGGGAGATTTGGTGGGCAGGGTAACCAGTTGTGTGTGAAATAGAATGTATTAAGATTCAATTGAGAGATAGTAAGGACTCTCCCCATAAAAAAAAAAAAAGTAGAGGAAGTTGTTTCTGAAAAGGAACAGCAGAAACAAACAAAACAGAGAGAGAGACAGAGACAGAGAGAGAGAGGATCAAGGTAGAATACTGTTGGATTTTTAGAGTTTTTTTAGTCACTCCCATTGCTCATGAATGGTCAAGTCTCACCTGTCTGCAAGATGAAGGTGGGTCTGAATTGCACCCAGTCGGGTGTGTCTCCTTGATGAGACTTTTTACACAGTTGCTGCCATGTTGGTTTCTGTTGCATGGATCCATCCTATCTGTATCTCACATGATGATCTCCACCAGTTTGATTTCTGTCTACTGGTGCCCTAGTATAACAGCTCTTCTCAAGAGAAAAGGTTGCTCAACAAATTTTGGGAGTTCCTCCCATTGAAAGGGTGATAGACTTCTTTCCAAATGATGCTTCTTTAAAAACATTTCTGTATTTATTTATTTCTTTATTCAGGAAATTCTGTTCTTTAAGACTGTGTTGTTTTAAGAATACAGGTCAAGGGTGAGAGTAGATGTTCAGCTTCACTGGATAGAGAAGGTAGCAGAGAGGGGGGGAGGGACACAGACTTTTGGTGGTGGGAATGGTGTTAATATACACTCCTATTAACTTACAGTCTCACAAATAACTATTTAATTAATATGAGAGGGGAAAATGGATTGAATGTCTCAGACTTTTTTGATGCATAGACATTAAGCTGAGTATATATTCCTCAGTCTAAGCACTTAAGACTTCAAATTGATAATCAGATTAAATTTTAACAGTGGGTTCAATTGTTAATACGTTTCTAATAATGACTTATTCTTTTAAATATTGTCTCCAAAAAGCTTAGGTCAGGGAAAACAGAAGCAACTGGTGGTGTTCCTCTATAAGATACAGCTATATATAAATAGAATAAAAGGACATAAATTATGATGATGTGTTATATGATACAGCAAATCCCAACAATGGGGTTTATAGAGTTAACCCAATTGACAAATAATTTGGTTATAGCAATAACTATTTATTGCCTTTTTAAACCCTGAGATAGCAGGAAACTTCCCCTTCCTCTGTAAAGCCCATCCACCTCCCAGTCCTGGTACCTCTAGGGTGGGACTCACTTTCCTGCATGCTTCTCTCAAGTCATACCAACTGCTTCTGCATCTGCTGATCCCAACCTAATCAATGCAACCAGTACCACTTCGGCATGCTTCACTTAGGACTGTGTCCAGAGATGTCAAGCATTGAATATGAACTCTTCAGCTTCACGACTCTGCCACCAGGTTCCAAATGATAACATGATGCCAACCCAACTTCCTTGGAAGGGAGGCTGAACAACATACTCTGTGCTATACCTGAGGAAGACGGGTCCTGATATTCAGGCAACTGGAATATTCCTATTCATGATGACATAATGTAAGGTTGGATCTATAAGGATGCAGAGGTCACATAGGCTCCTAAGCTGAATATGGACCCAGATCAGACCAAATCAATAAGGTTTGCAGTCAACAATATTTATATACCTTCCCCTATTTGGGGGCTACTCTCTTCCCTGATCCAGCTTTCTGGTCCTTTTTCCAGCCATGACATCATATCTCCAAACAATAATTAGGATCAAACTGCATATCACTTTCAGGCTCAAGGAAAAAAAAAAAAACCAAAAAACAACTAGTATAGTCACTAGTACTTTGGAATATGCCTAAAATATGCCTACTAGCTATCTACGAAATGGAGACACTCCCCACCCCCAACTCTTCATCTGCACTATTCCAGCCTTTAGGTTCATGATTAGTCAACAACTTGTTTGGCTTTGTATGTTAACTCTCTTTTCAACCACCAGGTTCCAGATGCTAGCATGATGCCAACCAGACTTCCCTGGACAGATGACCCCACCAATGTGTCCTAGAGCCCCAATTCCCTACATCCCTGCCCCACTAGGGAAAGAGAGAAACAGGCTGGGAGTATGGATCGGTCTGTCAACACCCATGTTCAGCAGGGAAGCAATTACAGAAGCCAGACCTTCCACCTTCTGCATCCCACAGTGACCTTGGATTCATACTCCCAGAGGGATAAAGAATAGGAAAGCTGTCAGGGGAGGGGATTCTGGTGGTGGGAATTGGGTGGAGTTGTACCCCTCTTATCCTACGGTTTTGTCAATGTTTCCTTCTTATAAAAAAAAATTAAAAATAAATAAATAAATATAAGAAATTTTAAAAAAGTAAAACACACATTTGGAATTCCTTTTGTTGCTGCTGTTTCTTTATGATTCTCTTGGGGTAGTTGATGGTTTATTTTTTTTTACTGTTTCCCCTTTCTGTCTTTGTTGCTTAAGTTTTACCTGTGATTTAGACCCTCCATATTCATCCTTCTCTTTTTTGTTTATCTCATTTACCAAGATTCCTTCAAGCTTTTCACGGGTATCTTCACGAGTATCTGCCATTATTCCCAGTTTTCAAGGTCTGAGTGTTTTGGCCTCCATCCATTCATGCAGAGGGATCCTAACAGCTCTAGGATATTTGGAAGAAGATTAATTCTTGCTGGTGGAGGCTTATAGTAGTATCATTGCCTATAAGAGACTCCAGACAATCCCACCCTATAAGGACATACACACAAAATGTCTCGGACTTCCAGTATCTATACTGTAAATTGGTTGTTGTGAGCTTGGCTCTTACCTAGTCTTAGCATTTGGTTACAGTATTCCAAATGGATTGCGATATAATTGTGTTTTGGAGGCATGTCATAGACATTGGCAAACATTATGTGTTTTAGTTGGGTATGTTGTATAAGTACACCAGTCTCCAGGGGATAGACTCTAACAACATGCACTCGCTTACAGTAGAACATCTGTCTTGATATGTACAGGGCCTTAGTTCGAGACCTGGTACCATATGAGGATACTGGAGCTGGTGAAGGCTCCCATGCTGTAGTGTCTCTTCTCCTCTATCTGTTTCTATATAAAGAAAGAAAAACAAAAGGAAAGAAAGAAATATAGGAAGGAAGGAAAAGATCCAGAAGCAGTGGAATCTGTCTGGCATGCGGAAGGAACTGGTGTCACCAAACAACAGGGACAATCATAATCTGTGAATAATTCATCCCACCCCATTTCACCATTGTAAAACTAGTGCCGTTGTCATAGAAATACTATAATTTTCGGAAGTCGGGCGGTAGTGCAGCAGATTAAGCGCAGATGGCGCAAAGCGCAAAGACCGGCGTAAGGATCCCAGTTCGAGTCCCGGCACCCCACACGCTCAGGAGTCGTTTCACAGGCGGTGAAGCAGGTCTGCAGGTGTCTGTCTTTCTCTCCCTCTCTCTGTCTTCTCCTCCTCTCTCCATTTCTCTCTCTCCTATCCAACAACGATGACAATAATAACTACAATAATAAAACAAGGGCAACAAAAGGGAATAAATAAATAAATTTTAAAAAGAAATACTATAATTTTCATTGTGACTCAGGAAAGGTGCATAGAAATCACAATAGAATTTTTTTTATCTCCCTTCATTTATTTATACATTTCTTTATTTTGCCATCTGTGTGATTGCTGGCAAAGTCTGCAAAATTCCACCATTCTTATAGGATTTCCTCTCTATTTCTTAGGTGAAAAGTGAGAGACATGGATAGAGATAGAGATAAAGATGGGGACAGTGAAGGAGTAAAACGCTGTTCCACTACTTGTGAAGTTTTCCCTTTGAACCATTCCCACACAGTAGCTGGGGTCTCCATGAACCAGCCTCACCTCTGTATTATTAGATGGGCATCAGATGCAGTATACTTTTAGGACGCAATAGGTGGTCGAATTGGCACACTGTGGCATTTTATTCTTTTTTTTTAATATTTATTTTATTTATTTATTCCCTTTTGTTGCCCTTGTTGTTTTATTGTTGTAGTTATTATTGTTGTTGTCGTTGTTGGATAGGACAGGGAGAAATGGAGAGAGGAGGGGAAGACAGAGAGGAGGAGAGAAAGATAGACACCTGCAGACCTGCTTCACCACCTGTGAAGCGACTCCCCTGCAGGTGGGGAGCCGGGGTTCGAACCGGGATCCTTATGCCGGTCCTTCTGCTTTGCGCCACCTGCGCTTAACCCGCTGCGCTACAGCCCGACTCCCGGCATTTTATTCTTAACAGCATCTCCACATGATCTAAATCTCAAACAGTGTTGCACTGATGTGCTTGCAAATCTTTCTTTAATTTCAGCAGAGAATTCCTCTAGAACATTCATATTCGTTCTAATTTAGGATGGCAGGAGAGTTCCTAATATAATATCACCATTGCTTTAGTGTCAGAATGCATATCATGGTGTGGAACTCTATTTTAAAGTATAAATGGCTTCAGCAGATCACACACCTTTAATTTAATGTGTGTGCTTGCCCGTGCATGGAAGAGAGGGAGTCTGTATTCACAAGGGGTTAACACTGTGAATGGCTCAATCTAGGGATTTAGATTACTTTTTAGAGACTTGATTGGTGGGAAAGGGGAGTGAATTAGAAATCAGATCCTCTAAGGGTAATTTGTTAAGGGTGATAAAATACTGGGGTCGGGGGTTGGAGTGATGGGGGAGCGTAATCCAAAATATGCTGCAGTCTATTTAAGTCTTTATCCTTAAAAGTTAAAGAAAAGACTAGGAAGTTCATTTTCTGCTGTGAAAGAAAAGCTCCAGCAACAGGAGAATTCTATAGTGAGATAAATGGGTAGAAAGAAGCAACCATTGTATTGACAAGACCTAACAATGTGGATGAAGGATCTTTAAGTCTTTGTACAGAAAAAGAAGGAAAATATTTTCAGATAAAATTCAATATTTTCAGACCCTAAATGTGTTATATCTGCCTTCCCATGCATTTACCTAAAATATCTCACAGGTATGTCTTATTGCTTTTAAAATGAGCATACTATGAAGACTTTGTCTCGAAATATACTTATCTTCAAGCCTGCAGCCCACTCCTAAGAAACTCTGCGATTATAATCCTCTTCTGTTTGCCAGATAGTGAGGATACATTCACACACCTGAGCTCTTTTTGGTCCTCTGGATGTAAATGTAATTATAATGTGGAAAGCTTCTCTGGGGTGTTACCTTTTAGGGGAATTTTGATAAGAGCTAGAGCAATGTTCTGATTCCTGACTAACTGGTCTTTTTTGTGAGTTCTTTGTGACAAGTGAGAATGGTCAAGAAAGGTTTTCCACGAGACCTTCTTTTTCTCTAAAAGGTGATTCTCAGAAGTAATCAGCTACTAAGTGGAATAACTTCTTAGTCCTTCGAATTATTGAATGATGAATAACTTCTTAGCTCTTCGAATTATTTCAAACAGGTAAGCAAGGAGAAACTCTTGTAGGTCTCCTTCTACACCTCATCTCAGACGTATAAAGCACAAGCCTCATTTGCAGAACAGCTCTGGTTATCTGGTCACCACTGCTACCGAAAACAGACCCATCAGTCTCCTTAAGACATTGGTACTGATGTTGGTGCCTTGTAACTCTATGATCCTTCTCACCGGGGGTCCTCAGGGCACAGAGCCTCTCTGCTCACAGTTAATACAAAGACAGGAAGTCAGCATGCACACAAAGCTCTAGGCCTAAAGCACACCATCAAGACTTCTGAACTACTCATATTTCTGTTCCTCTGCTTTTGACCGGCCCTGCCAATATACGCGGATATCTTCGCCCACCCTGTCCAACGCTTGACGTCTCGTCACCCAATCTGGTCCCCTATGCCTACACTGAACTTCTCTGTTCCATACTCTTGGAAACAGAGTTGGCAGTCAGCTGAGGTAAAGAACAAACACCTCATCACAGACCCCTGCAAGCGTCAACCCGGCTTTGACCTGGCACGTTATGATTGGGCCCTCCTCAATTGCTCATTGCCATGGCCGGTGAGCTGCTATGTTCCATCGCTGGGGAGCCAGAGACGACCCGAACTGCCCCTGCGGCTCCAGACAGACTATGGCCCACATAGTCAATGACTGCCACCTCTCCAGATTCAAAGGAGGTCTCAAAACTTTACATCAGGCTCAACCTGACGCTGTTGACTGGCTACAGAAGAAGGGCAAACGCTAGTAGAAGAAGGCGGGTTTAAATATTCTTTTCCTCTAAATAATGGAACAATTCACAGTTTATAACCTGCCTGGATACTTATCAAATCTCTCTTGTGCCCAGAAAGAAGAAATGATGATATGGCCACACAGTGGTACCCATTAAAGGAAACAATCTGAACTTATGGGCTCTTGAGGTAAAATGATTCATGAATCCCATAGATCAGTAGTTCATTCACTAATCAGCCTTGACATTTACATACAGCTAAATTGGGATGTTTATTCTCTCTCTCTCTTTGCTTTGGTGCCTGCACTATTAATGCACTGCTCCTGGAGGCCATTTTCCCCATTTGTTGCCCTTGTCATTGCTGTTGTTGCTATTGGATAGGACAGAGAGAAATAGAGAGAGGAAGGGAAGGCAGAGAGGGGAGAGAAAGACAGACACCTGCAGACTCACTTCATTACTTGAAGTGACCCCTCCCCCCTGCAGATGGGGAGCCAGGGGTTTGAACTCGGATCTTTGAGCTGGTCCTTGCGCTGTGTGCCATGTGTGCTTAACCCGCTGAGCCTGGTCCCCAAGGGATGTTAATTTTTTAAAGTCGAAAGTATGCATTTTCTCCAACATTTATGAGTTTCACTTAATAGTTTTATTTATGCCAGTAGTGACATTCTATTCCGAAGTCCTCTCTAGAGCTACTCACTGTGACTCTTCTATAGAGAGTCCTTCACAAGCCTCCATATAAGTAGTTTCACAAGTGTTAGAATTACTAGTCCAAAGTACAAAGCTCTGTGATTTAGAAACATTTATTAATGAGGACAGTACCTGGACAACAATTCAGCTGTTTTGGAAAGTTATTAGCAAGACATATTTCCAAACAAAAGTTTTTATCATGCCAGAAATCACCTTCATGAAAAATTATTTTAACATTAACATACAAAAGAAAGCCAAAGGAAATCATTTGACAAAGACCTAAGTTAAGATCATTAGCATAAAAATTTCAGGGTATAAAGATAGATCCAATTTGTCCTCATCATTTTTATTTATCAGTAAACATAGTAGCCTGTTATGTTAGGATTTTGTAATGAAATTATAAGATACATTTTCTTCTTTTTTTCTCCTGCAACTCTGCCATGGAACAAAAGTCACAATTATTATTTAATAGCTCATTCGTGTTCCCAACATGAGCTGGTCATCATCAAACATTCTGTCCTATAAAACATGGTCTCTGATGACAAAAGACTTGTGAGCCAAACAATGGCAGACATTTGGGCAGTAAGCTCAGACAGAATTTTAACTCCATGCTCTTTTATCCAGAGAAGACAGGCTGTTCACTTTTAGTGTTTCTGTTGAAAGGTAGACGCTTGGAACTAAGACACGCTAAATAGCAATTTTCTTACTCAGAATTGGCCATTTTTCTCAACTAACTGTTGCTGCAAGTCTGCAACGAGTCTCCAAAGTTCTGGAAAACTTGATACTGACAACTCCAGTCAGTGTTCCCACTGCTTTCTTCAGATGTCTACACTCTGCCCTTCAGCAGATTTTTGTATGGCTGAAGTCTTTGACACAGGGAGAGTCAGCTCTAAATGAGACTGTGGAGAACACCTTCCTACTTTTTCTAGTTTCTCAGTACTACACAGCTACATGAAGATGTTGTAGTTTCAGACCATATTTCTTTTTTTTTAATATTTATTTTATTTATTTATTCCCTTTCATTGCCCTTGTTGTTTTATTGTTGTAGTTATTATTGTTGTTGTCGTTGTTGGATAGGACAGAGAGAAATGGAGAGAGGAGGGGAAGACAGAGAGGAGGAGAGAAAGATAGACACCTGCAGACCTGCTTCACCGCCTGGGAAGCGACTCCCCTGCAGGTGGGGAGCTGGGGTTCAAACTGGGATCTTTATGCCGGTCCTTGTGCTTTGCGCCACGTGCGCTTAACCCGCTGCTCTACCGCCGGACTTCCAAGACTATATTTCTTTAAATAGTCACTTTTAAAAATTATTTTTAAAGACCAGAAGATAGATAATTAGTTAAGTGCATGCTTTACCCTGTTTGAGGACTTATGCACCACATGAGAGCCCAGTGGGCAATACCAGAGAAGCCCCGTGGATGTACTGTGGTGTCTCTCCTTCTTTATCTTCCCCCACCTCTCGCAAATAAATAATGAAACAGTTGGTCAGCATAGCACTATGGTGCATGCATAAGATCCCAGCTTTTGTTTGGACTATCTAGAGAATGTCACTTTTTTTCTACCTGAACCAGTACCACTGAGGCAGTAAAATTCAAGAAAATGTCAAGTACCAAATATGTGCAAGAAAGAGTTCTAAATTTTAAAATTGTTTTTCAAAGGATCACAATAGAAGATATCCTACTATACACATATATTTGCTGTTTGTCTTCTGAAAAGTATTTCCTTTAATATAATCTTGCTTTATATATCTTTCCTCAGACATTCATCTTCTTTAGAAAATATTGGCATACTGATTTTAAAAAATAATAAGTATATGAACACAAAAAGAAGATAACACACATTCCTCTAGTTATGATTGAGATTGATAGTTTTCATCATTACTTTGAGCAAAATATTTATAAACATTTGTAAAATACCAATTAAAAGTGTTATTCTAATTAACTCAAATCTTTCAGTATTGAGCTACAATATTTGGATAATAAATATTGCTTTTTTCCCCCTTAATTTAACATTGTTTATGTAACAGAATCATTTTCTCTGGGGATTTAATTTAGATGAAATTCAGTTCTCAAGCAAATAAATTTAAAAGGACTTTAATCGCTATGCTATGCATGCATGCTTTTGCATAGTGGGTGCTGCTTGTGCAGGTACAGAAGAGAAACACCTTTAAATGAAATATATTCTTATTATATATTGTAATAGCTTTATTATAATAGCATCCCTTTATAAAATGTAACATCCCCCCCCCCACTGGACAACTTTGATCATCTCATTTATTTTATGTCACTGGGTCTCTCAATCTACCATCTGACTCTTTCACATTTGTTGTATTAAAGGATGGTATCCTTTTTTTTAGCCAACTTGAAATGATTATGGATTCACAAAAAGTTTAAAACCTGGTAGACAAGACAAAGATTCTCCCCACACGGTTGCATTTTAAGAGAGCTGTATTGTCAACCCCAGGGGCTTTCCATGTTAAAAAGTGTGATAGGTTTACCTTGTGTGCACATTTCTGTAACCACCCCATGCTCAGCAGGTCAAACTGAACTCTCCTGTCCCACCTTCAAGGGTAACATCCACTCATCTCTAACAGTGACAAGCCTGTTTTCCCTGCTTGAAGTTCTGTACATTTGAGTATATTGTATTCGTGAAACACTACTTTACCTATCTTCTGAAAATGAGTTTGTGTTTATTTATCATGTTTCCCTACAGTCCACACTGTTGTTTTAGGCACTGGTACATTGCTGTCTTTCATTTCTGAGTCGTATTTCATGCTATCAAGAGATCACAGCTAGTTCACTATGTTTTCTATTTAAGAACACGTATAGTATTTCTAGTTTGGGGCTGTAACAAATCAAGCTCCTGACACTCATCCTTGTTCAGAATTTTGAGTCAATGGGTTTTCATTGGAATGGAGGTATGTGTGAATAAATGCTCAAGAATGCAATGGCTGCATTGTGTAAGTGCTTTTTTTTTTTTTGTATTGGTATTTACTTATTTTGGATAGAGACAGAGCAGACTTGAGAGGGGAGGAGGAGAAAGCTAAAGAGAGACACGTGCAGTACTGTTTCACTGCTTATGAAGCTTCCCTGCTGCAGATCGGGACAAGGGTTTTGGATCCAGGTCCTTGAACGCTATAAAGTATATATTCTACCAGGAGCACCCCTGCCCAGTCCTTGTAAGTTCATTTGAAAAGAAATTTCTGAACTACCTTCTCGATTAGCTGCATCCCTGTACATTCTTAGATTCCACCTCATTGTCTGTACTTAGTCCTGTCAGTGAAAAGCAGAAATGCTGTTGTCCTAATCCATGGTCTGTGATGCTATCACGTGCGGTCTTAATTTTCAAATGACTAATCACTAGTTGATTTTCAACATCCTGGAGTCTGTTTATTTGCTATTCATTCATTCTGTAGGCATACCTTGCTAGAGAATGGTTTCTATTTCAACAAAATTCTTGATGAGGAGCGTATGAAATCTGCATAGCAATTTGAGAACACTGGTATTTTTATGAGAAGAAAGCTGAAAATACACTTATTTTATCCTTTCCAAGAAATCTACTTAGTTTTCTTGTTTGATCCTCTTACCTCCATGATTTTCATAACAATTGCATAATCAACATAAGAAGAAGAGGGAAGAAAGTCTTTGATCATGAGAAAACTCCTAAAATCAGATATCTCAGGAGGTTTACAAGATGAGAGATTAGCCAGGAAAATGTTGGCCTGTCTGTCAGTCTGTCAGGTAGATGTGAGATGGTAATCTTCCTGTAACTCCTGTGGTCATGATACACGATCTCCCAGAGTCTATACCTCCTAGTGAAATGCTGAAGATTCAAACTGGATAAATAATAGAAGCAGTCAAGAGCAGAATATATGCAAATGCTGTAAGCACAGCTGGGCAGACCACAGGGATTGTAATGTTTGCTTCTACAAAATCAGTAATCAAAAAGCTCTCCACAAAACTTCTGGTCCTGGTGATGCCTACCAAATATTAGAAAAATAAATACCAATTTTCCTCAAAGTTATTCAAAATTTGGAGAAGACAGAAAACTTCTATAAATGTAAACATTTATTTAAAAACACATTATTTATTTATTTGGGGGAGGCTGAGTGGTGGCACACCAGACTGAGTGCACACATTACAGTGTATAAGGAACTAGGTTCAGGGTTCCAGTCAGCACCTGACCTGTTGGAGGGAAGCTTCATAAGTGGCAAAGCAGGGTCCCTCCCTCCCTCCTTCTCTCCTTCTCTATCTCCTCATTCCCTCTTTACTTCTCTGTCTCTATCCAACATAAATAAAATATATTTTAAACAGTACTTGTTTATTAAAAAGATCTTTTTATTTGTTTCGGATTATCTAGATAGAGTCTCAAATGAGAGAACGAGAAGCCAGAGTACTCCTCCATGATATGCCATGCCAAGGTGCAAACTAGGAACCTGAAATACGTGAGGCTCATGCTTTCCAGTGGGCCTAGTTCTCTGGTTGCACAGAACACATTCTCAAGACTACTTTGAGTAGGGAAACCATTACATCGGGAGCTTCGTACATCAGGTGAATTATTCCAGGCTTTTACAATTTGGAATAGTAGTTCTTTCTGGGACCATGGAGTGCCTCTTTATTTATTTATATCAGCTACTATTACACATATTTAATTTCTGTATTGGACTTATGGAACAGTGAAATATATGTTCTAATTTAGGGGGAAAAAAATCTACCAAGAATCCTTTGAACTCTGCCTTATATACTGATCTCAGCACCAAATACCACTATGTTTTACTATTTAACTTTACATATTTAATAGTTATATTTAATGGTTAATTAGTGAGAGGAAGATATCCCTATCTTTTGGTTTCCACGATAGAGAATAATAATAAGATGAGTGTTAAGAAAGAGTTGATAATGGATTATGGCAATTCTGCTCTGTACCAAATGATATGTAACCTCTAAGAACTATAAATTTGAAACTCACATCGTTGATTGCTAATATGTATTATATAGAGACTGTGCACATCCACACTAAGCTGTGATCGATGAGGTAAATTAAGTTATACAAGTTAGGTTTAATATTTTAAATATTCAACTATTCACACGTGGGCTTAATCTTAGCCTTGGTTATGTCATTTCAAATGGGGGGAAAATAGGTTTCATTTCCAAGAAAGTTCTTCAATTTGGCTCACTGACATATTTATAATTTTGCATATTTCAAAAGAAAAAAAGGAAAGAAAAGCACCATACATTTAGAATACTTGGCACTTTTTTATGCATCAATATTCAGAATTCATTCTACACCAGCGATTCAAGTGCTTGTGTTCATGCTATCACATTCTGGATCATTAAGTCAATAGTCAAATAGGCATTTTTCTTCAATAATTCTATAAATCATTAGTCACAAGTAAGCCCTTCTGACATTCCTATTTAAATTACCATCTTCCAGTAGAATTCATAACATCCTTATGATTAAATGCTATTATAATTAATTCCACCAAATTCTCATAGAAAATAAATGATTAAAATGGGAAGTAAGAAACAATGAAAGGGGAAAACTTTTCTTATCAAATGAAGCAGATCCAAGAACTCCAGGATGGGGGGGGGGGACTGCAGGGGCAGGAAGGGGAGATCTAGAGTCTTAGGATGGAGGCTGTGGTGGACTGACTTCTATCTTGGAGAGATGTGAAACTATACACTTGTGATTATAGTGGAAGAGGAAAGAAGGGTGGGAATGTGTTTTCTTTTTCAATTTATTTACATATAAGAAAGAGAAAGAGAAGGGCAGAAAACATCAGACATATACCATGCTGGGGACTGAACACAGGACCTACCGTTTAAGAGTATAATGTCTTGTTCAGTCACAACCATCAAGATTGCAGCTTATTTATCTTTGGAAAACTTCTTTTTAAAAAATTTTTATTTATAAAATGGAAACACTGACAAGACCACAGGATAAGAGGGGTACGATTCCACACAATTCTTTTCTCTCCCCTTCTCTTCCCTTCCCTTCCCTTCCCTTCCCTTCCCTTCCCTTCCCTTCCCTTCCCTTCCCTTCCCTTCCCTTCCCTTCCCTTCCCTTCCCTTCCCTTCCCTTCCCTTCCCTTCCCTTCCCTTCCCTTCCCTTCCCTTCCCTTCCCTTCCCTTCCCTTCCCTTCCCTTCCCTTCCCTTCCCTTCTCTTCTCTTCTCTTCTCTTCTCTTCTCTTCTCTTCTCTTCTCTTCTCTTCTCGTTTTTTTTTTCTTTTGCCTCCAGAGTTATAACTGGGGCTTGGTGTCAATACTACAAATCCACTGCTTCTGTAACCCACTTCAGTTTTTAATTTTATTGGCTAGGACAGAGAGAAATTGAGTGAGTAGGGAGAGATAGAGAGGGAAAGAGAATAACAGACACCTTCACAACTGCTTCATCTTTTGCAAAGACACTCCCTCCCCTACCACAGGTGAGGAGCCAGAGGTTTGAACAGAGATCCTTGCTCTGCTCCTTGTGCTTCATACTATGTGAGCTTAACCCAATGTACCACTGCCCGGCCCCAAAAATATCTTTTCTTCAGTCTCTCCTTTTTAAAAATTTTATGGGGGGGGGGAATTAATGGTTTCCAGTAAATACAATTATGGGTACATATGTAAAAATCTCTTAGTTTTTTGCAAAACACAATCACCCTGAGGCCAGGTTCTCCTCTGCCATTGTGTACCCGGACCTGAAGCCACCCAAAAATCCCTGACTTTTATGCAGAACATCAAGGGACTTTGTCTTGAAGGGCCTGTTTGTCTGATGATACCAACTGTGGAGCTCTATGGGCCTTCAGAGAAGGTCTGGGGAAACAGAGCAAGAGAATTTGTATTGATGTCTTAGAGGCTGGTTGGGAAGTCAGGAATTAAAAAGCTTTTCATGCACAGTTAACTAAGATTTATATGAAAAACAAGTCAATCGCTCTCTTCTCAATACAACATCATGATGCCTTTCAGCTTGAATGAAAGCATTCCTTTGACATAACATGTTTAAGTCCAGAAACTAAAATCATATATTTTTATCAATGTCAAAATATCAAAGTCAGACAGACACTAATCACTGCTCATAGCAGATGTAAACTATGAACGCTGACAATAGTGGATTAGAAAATTCACCCCTATTTTGATATTAGTTAGTACACTTCTAAATGATTCATGGATCAAAAATGAAATTCAAATGAAAAATATAATAATTTAGAATTAGTTATAATAAAGATGTTCTATAAAAATTGTGGGAGGTGGATAGACATGTTTTGAGGGAGTTTTATAGCTTCACAATTATGTACTATAAAAATAATACACTTAAATTAAAAAAAAAATTTTATTTATAAACTGGAAACATTAACAAAACCATAGGATAAGAGGGGCACAACTCCACACAATTCCCACCACCAGAACTCTGTATCCCATCCCCTCCCCTGATAGCTTTCCTAGTCTTTATCCTTCTGGGAAAATGGACCCAAGGTCATTGTGGAATGCTGAACATCCAACCTCACCTGAAACCCAGGGTTTTTACTTTGGTGTTCTACTACAAATTTAGTCAGATCCTGCTTTGAGTTTCCCTTTCTGTTATTCTTTCTCAACTTCTGTTTATGAGTGGGATCATCCCATACTCGTCTTTATCTTTCTGACTTAGCTCACTTAACATAATTCCTTCTAGCTCCTTCCAAGATGGGTCAGAGAAGGTGGGTTCATTGTTCTTAATAGCTGCAGAGTATTCCATTGTGTAAATACACGACAGCTTTCTCAGCCATTCATCTGTTGTTGGGCACCTGGATTGCTTCCAGGTTTTAGCTATTACGAATTGTGCTGCTATGAACATAGGTGTACAAATATCTTTTCGGGTGGGTGTTATGGAATCCTTGGGGTATATGCCCAGGAAAGGAATTACTGGGTCATATGGAAGGCCCATGTCTAGCCTTGTGAGAGTTCTTCAGACTGCTCTACACAGAAGTTGGACCAGGTTACATTCCGACCAGCAGTGCAGATGGGTTCCTCTGTCCACACAGCCTCTCCAGCATTAGTTGCTACTGTCCTTTTTGATGTATGCCATTCTCACAGGAGTGAGGTGGTATCTCAATGTTGTTTTTATTTCTCTGACAATCAGCAACCTGGAGCAGTTTTTCGTATGTTTGTTAGCCTTTTGGATCTCCTCTGTAGTGAATGTTTTGTTCATCTCCTCTGCCCATTTTTGGATGGGGTCATTTGCTTTATGTTGCTAAGTTTACTGAGATCTTTGTATAATTTGGTTATTAGTCTCTTGTTTGATGTATGGCATGTGAAGATTTTCTCTAATTCTGTGAGGGGTCTCTTTGTTTGTATGGTAGTTTTTTGGCTGTGCAGAAGCTTTTCAATTTGATGTAGTCCCATTGGTTTGTTTCTGCTTTACTCTTCATTCTTGGCAGTTGGGTTTGTTTCATCAAAGATGTCCTTGAGGTTTAGGTTCCACCAATGCTTTCCTCTAAGTATTTGATAGTTTCTGGTCTGACATCCATGTCTTTGATCCATTTGAATGATGAACAATCTTTTTGATATACTGTTGTATCCAGTTGGCCAGGATGTTGTTTAATATTTTGGCATCTATGTTCATCAGAGATATTGGTCTATAGTTTTCCTTTTTTGTTATGCCCCTATCTGCTTTTGGTATCAGGGTGATGTTGGCTTCGTAGAAAGAAGATGGGAGTGTTCCTGTTTCTTCGATCTTGTGGAAGAGCTTTAGAAGTATAGGTATTAGCTGTTTCCTGAAGGTTTTATATAATTCATTTGTGAAGCCATCTGGTCCAGGACTTTTGTTGTTGGGAAGATTCTTAATACTTGTTTTGATTTCTTTGTTTATTACTAGTGCATTTAGGTTTTGTAGTTTTTCTTGGTTCAGTTTGGAAGGGTGTATGTTTCCAGGAATTCTTCCATTCCTTCCAGATTCTCTAGTGCTGGGCTAGCTTCACGGGCAGGACAGAGACAACCAGGGACTCATGGCTGAGCTGGGAATGTACTTCAATCTTTATTGACGAGCGGGGATGCAGTTCAACAATCTAATATCTTCTAATCTAATCTCTCTTCATTCTAAAGCCCTGTCTTTTATGTCTCCTGAGGCAGGAGTGTCAGGAAGAGGAAGTACATAGGATAGGGGGTGGGGAGAAGGAAAATAGCTCCTGAACCAGTGGGGATTAAACCAATGAAAACAATAGTTATGTAAATAGACTACAAAGTCAAGCAATGCAACATAAGGGGTCTTAGAAGCAGAATTTAGAAGCAGACCAACACTCTAGCTTGGTGTTATGTAGTTTTTCATAGAAGTTTTGCATAATTTTCTGGATTTCTGTGGTGTCAGTTGTGATATCTCCTCTATTGTTTACAATTCTATTTATTTGAGTCTCCTTCCTTTTGTTTTTAGTGAGTCTGGCTAGGGGTTTGTCAATCTTGTTTAATTTTTCAAAGAACCAACATTTGGCTTCAATGATCTTTTGTATGGTTCTCTTATTTTCAATGTTGTTTATTTCTGCTCTAATTTTAGTGATTTCTGTCCTTCTGGTTGCTTTAGGGTTCCTTTGTTCCTCTTCCTCTAAGTCCTGAAGGTGTGCAGTAAGGTTGCTTATTTGAGCTTTTTCTTGTTCTTTAATATGTGATTGTATGGCTATAAGTTTCTCTCTCAGTACTGCTTTAGCTGTGTCCCAGATATTTTGATAGGTTGTGTATTCATTTTCTTTTGTTTTCAGGAACATTTGAATTTCTTGCTTGAGTGTCTCTCTGATCCAGCAATTCTTAAACAGTATGTTGTTGACTTTCCACATTCTGTGACTTTTAGTAATTTTCTGGTTTTTGTTAAATGTTAGCTTTACTCCACTGTTGTCTGAGAAGATAGGATGATTTCAATGCTCTTGAATTTGTTGATGCTGTCTTTGTGGCCTAATATGTGGTTTATCCTTGAGTATGGATTATGTGGATTTGAAAAGAAAGTGTATTCCAGTAGCCTTTAGGATCCTTTCTTTATCCTTACTTCTTTTCATTGTAACTATGATGTGTCTGGGTGTCTTCAGGTCTGGGTTAATTCTGTTTGGGACTTTCTGGGCCTCTTGAATCTAAATGTCCTTTCTGTTGTTTGAGTCTGGGAAGTTTTCTTTTATTATTTCCTCTAAAACATTTATTTCCCCTTCTTATCTTTCTTCCTCTGGCAGGCCAATTGTAGGAATGTTACTTCTTTTGAGATCACCCCATATGTCTCTGTTGTTGTTTTCATTGTCTCTCAATCTCTTTTTGAGGTCTTTTATTTCTTTCTTTGTTTTCTCTAGCTCATCCTCTGTCTGGCTAATTCTGTCTTCTGCTTCTTTAGCCTGATTTCCCTTCTCTCAGCTTATTTCTTCAGTTCAGTTTTAGTATTAGCTTGTTTGGCTAACTGACCTTTTAGTTGAGCTAGTTCAGCTTTCAGTTCTCTAATTACTGTGAGGTCACTTGGATTTTCCTTGAGAGTCTCATCTGTTATTTCCCTAATTATGATAGTCCTTTCCTCCATTTTTGTCTTCATTTCTGTGATTATTAGGTTTACTGTTGTTTGCATAATTATCTTATCTATGGTTACTTCTGACTGATTTGGAGTTTCTTCTAGGTTCCTGTTTTGATTCATTGTGGTAACAGTTTTATTTGCTCTTGATTTTTTACTATTTTTTAAATTGATGTGTTGTTTATTTCTCTGTTCTGTCATTCTTCAGTTATTGTGTTTTGAGTACAAGCCCCACTATACTAAATACCTTTATGACAAATGCAGTCACCTACCTCAGTAATTACAACAACAGTAACTGAAGAAAGGTTTGATGCAGTTTAGCCAATACCGGATAGCCAAACAACACCTCCAGCCCAAGAAAAAATAGTTACCAAATCCAAAAGAAAAAGAAAGAGAAAGGAAAAAAGGGAAAGCAAGAATAGACTATGCAAATCTACTGTCCACTGTAAATTCTAGCGATAGAAAGAGGAGAAAGGGAAGTAGAGAAGAGAGACACACACACAGAGTCCACTCTGAGTCAGATTTCTTCCCCAAAATAATTCACAAATGAATACCAGTGAATTCAGAAACCAAAGGAAGGAGGAAGGAAGAAAAGAAGACAAGAACAAGAAAACAAACAAAAAAAAGAGCGTTGAAAAACCAGAGTTTTTTTTTTTTTTAATTAGCTAGGAGGAGGGAAAAAGGGGGAGAGTGGAGGGAAGAGGTAGAGTAAAACAAGTTCCTCTCTCACAATGGATAGGACACCCAGTCACCTAGCAATGGAAAAAACAATAACAGTTAATTTTGGCCAACCTGAAGAAGGAGGGGGAAAAGGGATATATATACATATATATATATATATATACATATATATATATATATATATATATATATATATATATATATATATATATATAGTAAAAATAGAATAGAGTTAAAAATAACCACTTAACAGTCAGTCTGCAGCTTTGATGGCTCCATATTGGCTCAGGCAGACTGAGCAAAGACAGTCAATTGTAAGAATTATCCAAAACAAACAAACAAACAAACAAACAAAAAACCTCCAGGCAGTCTTTCCTAGGCAGAAGTGAGGCTCTGATTGGTCATATATTTTGTCATTCAAATAGAGCTCCAGCCACTTAGAAAAAAAAAGAGAAGGAAATAAAAAAGGAAAAGAATTGGAATGACATTCTGGTGAGCCAGGAATCTTGGGAAAGAAAATAGTTCAGTGGGAAGCCTGCTAGAAACAGCTGTCCAGCCCCTGGGGTATGGTTCTGGGATGGGCGGAGGGGGGAGCTTCACAAATAATCAAAAGATTCCCTTTCTTTTTCCTCTGTTTTCTAACCCAAGAGTGAGCTATAGGACCTCTCTTTGGTGTCACACTTAGGATCCCTTATTCACCCTACTGCTGATGGCCCAGTATCCTACCCTATCTAGTGAATCCTAGGTCACATGCCACTGCCTATTGGAGCTCATACCAGCAGCTGCCTCCAAGTCATCATCTTGACTCCGCCTCCAAAAATATAAACTTTTTAAATGTTCACCAATAGAATCTAGAAAAAGAAAGGAACTGTATTGACACTGAAGCAAAATGACAAAGAAAATGATAAAGGCAGATTTTTAGTTTTATATAAATTAGGAATTATCATCAAGGAACTCTGCTTCACTGCTGGTGGGAATGCCAACTGGGGCATCCCCTTTAGAAGACTGTATGGACAGTCCTTAAACAAATAAACATGCAATTACTTTATGACCCAACAATATCACTCCTGGGCATTTATCCAGTAGACATTCATATACTATTTAGAAGGGATACATGCAACCCTGTGTTCATAGCTTCATTATTCATAGCAGCTGAAGTGTGAAAGTGGCCTAAATACCCATCATCAGATAACTGGCTAAAGAAGTTATGGGATGCATATCTTATGGAATACTAGACTGCAATAAAAAGATAGCATTGTGTCCTTTGGGACAAAAATGGATGAAATTGGAGTTGATTTTCCTTACCGAAATAAATAAGGAGATGAGAGACAACTACTGGATTAGTCCACTTGTGTGTAAAATCTAGAGATCTGATACACGTAAACTTGATTTAAAAAGAAAAAGCAGAAGCTTTTGTAAGACTGGTGAGAACTATAGTGGTTTTCTTTGGGAGATGGGAGGGTGTGTACAGAACTATGGTGGGTGTGGTATAATCTTACAGTCTCAAAACAAACTGTTAATAACAAGTAAATAATTGAGAGAAATGAGACAGGACATCGTGAATGTCCTAAAAGCACCAGAATTCCATGGCCTCAGAGTCCCAGCCTTGTGACCATATTCAGCATGTTATTCCCTAACAGCTCTGTTCCCAAACACAGTCAGTAGGACCTGAGGTCCCAGTATATGAGTTGGCTGGGGTGGGGGGGGCGCATGATTCAGCCCATAACAAAGACTGATATGAAGACCACTTTATCCAGAATAAGCTCAACGTAGAAAAATAAAAGAACAAAACATCAAGTTCCAATAAACAGAGGGATCAATAATTCAGAAGTATATTGGCAAATGTAGGCAGTAAGAAGAATGACTTATGTCCAGATGCAGTGAAATGTCTCTACACATGTGCTGGACTTTGGCCACAGGCTGAGCATCGCACAGTGTTAGCATTCAGCCTGAGGAAGCTTTAGAACAGGCAAATGTAAATCAAGAGAATTAAAAAAAAACAATGATTTTATACATCTCAGAATGAATAAAATAAAATAAGTTATCATTAAAGAGAAAAGAGATTTTCTTTCTAGAACCCTCCTCACTGCTGGTGGGAATGTCAATGAGTCCAACCCCTGTGGAGAGCAGTCTGGAGACTCTTAGAAGACTAGAAGTAGACCTGCCCTGTGACCCTGCAATCCCTCTCCTGGGGATAGACTCTAAGGAACCCAACACACCCATCCAAAAAGATCTGTGTACACATATGTTCATAGCAGCACAATTTGTAATAGCCAAAACCTGGAAGCAACCAGAAGTCCTACAATAGATGAGTGGCCGAGAAAGCTGTGGTCTATATACACAATGGAATACTGCACAGCTGTGAAGAATGATGAATTTACCTTCTTCACCTCATCATAGATGGAGCCTGAAGGAATCCTGTGACGTGAGACAAACCAGAACTAGAAGGATGAGCATGGGATCACCTCACCTGTAGACAGAAGTAGAGAAATCAGAACAGAATGGGAAACATAAAGCAGAATTTGGACTGGGTTTGATGTACTGCACCAAAGTAAAGGACTCTAGGGGTGGGGAGGGTTCAGGTCTGGATGCCTGATGTTGGAGCCTAGGCTCAGGTGTGTGTATGGGGGGGGGGAGTTTTTCAGAAAACATCAATTTTACACATGTACTAACACTTGTATTTAATGTTGATGGTAAACCCTAAATCATCTACATACGTTTTTGCTTTTTTAAAAAAAATATTTATTTATTTATTCCCTTTTGTTGCCCTTGTTGTTTATTGTTGTTGTTACTGCTGTCATTGTTGTTGGATAGGACAGAGAGAAATCAAGATAGGAGGGGAAGACAGAGAGGGGGAGAGAAAGACAGACACCTGCAGACCTGCTTCACCGGCTGTGAAGTGACTCCCCTGCAGGTGGGGAGCCAGGGACTCGAACCGGGATCCTGATGCCGGTCCTTGCACTTTGCACCACGTGCGCTTAACCCACTGAGCTACCACCCGACTCTCGTTTTTGCTTTTTTTTAACTGTCCTTTACAAATGATTGCTGTGCTGGACTAGGTGGTATGTTCAAGTCCTTGCTCTCAGGGCATCACAATGGACCTGCATTTGGAGCCAGTACCTTTAATGAAATCAGTAGGATATGTGTGCCCATTAGGTGGCTCCAAATTCAACACCCTTTAGGGAAAAGGAGGTAAGGGGCCAGGCAGTGGTGCACCTGGTTGAGCACACACATTACAGTCCACATGGCCCAGGTTCAAGCCCCCGGTCCCCACCTGCAGTGGGGAAACTTCACAAGTTGTGAAGCAGACCTGCAGGTGTCTCTCTGTCTCTCTCCCTCTCTATACTTGCCTTTCCTCCCAATTTTTCTCTGTCTCTATCCAAAACAAATAAGTAAATAAGTAACACTATTTCGAGAAAGAAAAGGAGGTGAAGACACAGACACAGGAGAAGTGAGGACCAGGTGAGAACACACAGGGAGGAGAGCTCAGGGAACTCAGCCTTGATCTTGACTTCATTCTGGACTGCTTGCCTCTGGAATTTTCAGAAACTAAAATTCTGTTGTTTAATTTTCCCAATCTAGAGCACTTGGCTTGAGCAATCCAAGAAAACAGGTGCAGCTACACAAAGCAGTTCAGTGCTTTTGTTTATGATTTCTGATTATTTATGTGAACCTCTATTCATTAAGGCAGGGTTGTAATGGTGGATAGATTGAGTGCAGTAATGGAAAGAAAATGAACTCATGAAAGCACCATTCATGCTGAAAAATGTCATTGAGTGGATAAAACATGGCTCCTGAATGCAGGGAAGCAGCAATTTTAAATAAAATGGCCTATAATAACAGACGGCTAGGAGGGAAGAGCAATTGAACCTTCCCCTTAAGCCGCAGACGAAGCTCATTTCCAGATTGGTGGCAAACCTATTTGCACATGGTGAACACACAGAACATTTAAAAATACGCTTTATTTTTATTTATGAGAAGGAAAGGAAAGAGGAGAGAGCCACTCCATCATTTGTGGTACAGAGAATTGAACCTGATGCCCTATGGCAGGCAAGGTTTGTGTTCTACTACTGAGATAGCTAATCCTTGGCTCTTAAGTTTAATGATTTGTTCATCTGTCATTTATTTATGTCTGTGTTATGAAGGAGAGAATGAACATTGCTCAGCTCTGGTATAAGGTGGTGTAGGGACTGAGCCTAAGGCTTCTGGCCAGCATAAAAATTAGTGCTCTGGGAGTTGGGCTGTAGTGCAGTGGGTTAAGCGCAGGTGGCGCAAAGCACAAGGACCGGCATAAGGATCCCGGTTCGAACCCCGGCTCCCCACCTGCAGGGGAGTCGCTTCACAGGCGGTGAAGCAGGTCTGCAGGTGTCTATCTTTCTCTCCCCCTCTCTGTCTTCCCCTCCCTCTCTCCATTTCTCTCTGTCCTATCCAACAATGACAACAACAACAATAATAACTACAACAATAAAACAACAAGGGCAACAAAAGGGAATAAATAAAATAAATATTTAAAAAATAAAAATTAGTGCTCTGACTGGGTGAGCTATGTCCCAGACCCCAACAAAACCCATTCTCTCATTGATCCATGCATTGACTCATTTATTCATTCGTTCGTTTGTTTGTTCACTCACTCACTCACTCACTCACTCACAGAAGCAAGGAGAGATACTACAGTTGGGGCTTGAACTTGGGCCTTGCACACTGCAAAGTGGGTGCCCTACCAGGCAACTTATTTTGAAAACATTACAGGAGAATGCCTTTTAATCTGGGTTGAAAAACACTCCAAAATCAACATTCAACTAATATAAACCACAAAGAAAGAAGATGAAAGATTGAGACTGTTGTAGTTGATTAAATGTGCTTGTGAAACCAGACCGTAAAATTGAATGGGATGGAAGCTATACAGTTATCAGAGCCTGTTTCCTTCTGGGCAACTTATAAAAATTTAGTGTTTAAACACTAAGCTTAGCCTTTGTTCTCTAAGTAATGCCAGGAATCTCTCTCTCTCTCTCCCTCTCCCTCTCCCTCTCCCTCTCCCTCTCCCTCTCCCTCTCTCTCTTTCTCTATCTCTCTCTTTATAAATACGTGTGTTTATATTGGGGGGCTGACAGTACAGTCTTTAAGACATAGCCACAACCTCTCATCTCCTCTTGACTGGTGTCTAGGAAACACAAAGGAAGCACAAGATTCACCGAAAGGATGGGAGCAAGGCTTTGTTTTTTTTTTTTTTTTTTTTTGGAAAGGAAACAAGAGTGGTTATCAAGGGAAAAAAGCAATGTCAGCACTGTGGTCCTGAGGAAATGCTAATTGATGCTTGGAGACAGTAATTCACACTCCTCAGATGGCTAGATCTACTAAACTCTGACTCACGGACTTAAAGAATACAGGGCTATCAGAATGCTTTATGAATGGCTGTGTGAGTCTAAATCACACAGCCACTGTTTGGTCTCTTCTTTTCTTTTCTTTCCTTTTATATTATTATTTATCATTATTATTATTATCACTTTACCAGGATTATCACTGGGCTTGGTGAATGCATGATGACGCCACCATCCCTGGAGGTCATTTAAATTTTTGTTGTTGTTTCTTTTCTGACAGAGACAGAGAAATGGAGTGAAAGCAAAGGAAAGCCAGAGAGACACCTGCAGCACTGTTTCACTGCTCAAAAAGCCTCTTCCATTTCTGCTTGACTTTCACCCTCATCCTCTCACATGGAAAGGTGTGCACTCTACCGGGATTTATCACTATGTAGTAAAGGTGGACGTGAGCTAATGCCGTTCATCCATGATCTCACCTCTTGGAGCAAGACTGAGTCCACACCCTCAGGAGTTGTGGAGAACAATGCTTGGAGCTGTATTTTATTTTATTTTTAATTTTTTATTTAAGAAAGGATTAATGAACAAAAACATAAGGTAGGAGGGGTACAACTCCACACAATTCCCACCACCCAATCTCCATAACCCACCCCCTCCCATGGTAGCTTTCCCATTCTCTAGCCCTCTGGGAGCATGGACCCAGGGTCGTTGAGGGTTGCAGAAGGTAGAAGGTCTGGCTTCTGTAATTGCTTCCCCGCTGAACATGGGCGTTGACTGGTCGGTCCATACTCCCAGTCTGCCTCTCTCTTTCCCTAGTAAGGTGTGTCTCTGGGGAAGCTGAGCTCCAGGACACATTGGTGGGGTCTTCAATCCAGGGAAGCCTGGCCAGCATCCTGGTGGCATCTGGAACCTGGTGATTGGAAAGAGAGTTAACATATGAAGCCAAACAATTTGTTGAGCAATCATGGATCCCAAGCTTGGAATAGTGGAGAGGAAGTGTTAGGGAGGTACTCACTGCAAACTCTAGTGTACTTCTGCTTTCAGGTATATATTTTGCAGTAGTTTATGGATACGTGTGCACATAAGCTCTCTCTCACAGAAACTGGTGTATATCTAGGTTATGGGACTTTGTTAGAAAGTGAACTACCTGAGATGAAATTAGAGTGTACTGGAGCTGTATTTTATCAAGGTGGTCATAACAGTGCAACCAGGTTGCAATGAAAACTGATAGCAAAAAAGATATCATAAACTCCACAGGCTGCTGAAAGTGCAAAAAGCACAAGAGAAAACAAAGTGTTGGTGTTACGTTTCTGTACTTTCATCTTTGGAAATTTCAGATTTGGGAAGGAAGGATTTGTAAACCTTGGGCCCAAGTTCAATCCCTTGTACTGTGTGCACTGAGGTGCTATTTTCGGTTCTCTAATTTTTATTTTTTTGGTCACTGGGGTTTCAAGCTGGGAGTAAACTTTTTCAGAGAGAAAGTGAGAGTCAGAGACGGGAAAATGGAAGGAAAGCTACCACAGCAGTGAATTTCCCACCAGTGAGATGAGGACTTACTGGAACAAGATCCAGAGCATGGGAAAATAGGGCTACAACCCAGGTGAACGATTTTGCTGGGCCCTTCTTTCTCATTTGAAATAGATGATGTACTTATGTATATCTGTATTTTTCTAGGTAGAGACAGAGAATCAGGGAGGAAGAGACAGAGACCGCTGAGGTCCCGTTCAGTGAGGTGGGGGCTTGGCTAGAACCAGGATCACACACAGAGCAAAGCGGCATGCAATCCGGCTGACATGTTTTCCTGTCCCCAAATATCGCATTTCCAATACTGCTTTAATAAAACATTTTAAATGAATGTCGGTATGAACTAAAATGATTATAGCTGACATGTATTTCGGTTTCAGAGCATTTTGTAAAATGGTTCTATTACAAGGGGTGCATAGGCCATCAAAGTTGGCAGGGGAGTCAACCTGGTAGACCAGATATTTTGTCACCTAGTGTATAACCTTTCTGAAATTGTATTAATGTTCCATAAAATATAGGTTGTTCGAATCCAGAATTATAAAAAAATGCTGTTTCCTAGTTTTGCAGAAATCACCTCTTCATTGCATGCTGATCTGCCTGTCAAGTTGTGTAAGGAAGAATTGGGTTTTTGCTATTTGAAAAGAAATGACAAAAAATATGGGGAAAAGAATATTTCTATAGTACAATCTTTAGAAACATAATTAAAATTCCACCTTCTTCAACTAGATTCCTTATCTCCTATGATGCATCTCTGCAGGGTCTTTATGGTAATTTACGCTAAGATATGGCGAAGTCAGGGCTGGCGAGGCAGCTTATCTGGGAAGGTGTCTGCTTTGCCATGCACACACCCAGGTTCCAGCCTGAGTCCTGTAAACTATAAGAAGAAGTTTCAGTGCTGTGGAATCTTTTCTACCTCTCTCTGTTTCTCTGTCTTTGTTTCTCAGCTAATGGTATTTATATACTTTCCTCACATTTCAGAGTGATTCTCTGCCCTAAGCCAGCTTTCTAGTCCTATTCCCAACTCTGATTGTCTAATACTTTTAGCCAATCTGCACATTATTAGTTATCGGGCTCTGGCAAAAATTACTAGTCATGGGCCCCTTGGAACATACCTAAAAGAGACTTTCTAGCTTCTTCCCACATGAAGAACCCTAGTTTCATCTGCTTTGTTTCTACCTTTGAGAGCCTGTTTATTTAACATTTTGTCCTGCTTTACATTTTACCATTTCAGCCACCAAGCTGCAGATGCTACTGACACCATCCTGACTTCCCTGGGTGGATAACCACACCAATGTATTCTGGATCCCCACCTCCCCAGAGCCCTGCCCCACTAGGGAAAGATAGAAATAGGCTGGGGGTGTGGATCCACCTGCCAATACCCATATCCAGTGGAGAAGCAATTACAGAAGCCAGAGCTCCCTCCTTGTGCTCCCCATAAAAATGTTTGGTCCAGACTCCCAGAGGGATAAAAAGTAGGGGAGCTTCCAATGGAGGGGAAGGGACACAGAATTCTGGTTCTGGGAACTGTATGGAATTGTAATCCTGTTATCTTATAACTTTGTAAATCATTATTAAATCACTAATGAACAATTAAAAGAGAAGAAGAGGTAGAAGAACAAGGAATGGAAAATTTTAAACCCATAATTCATGTCTTTCAATCTATATAAATGAGGCTGTGCCATTATTATGTCTCTAACATGTTTATTCTTGTCATGTTATTGGAGATCACTCTTCAACCGGGCATGTCAGTCAACTTCTTTCTGTTTAATTTCAGCAGTGTTTTACCTACAGTTAATTTAAAAAATTCCTCTTCCTTTTATTAAACATACATTTATTAATAAATTTCTTATTTATAGAAATAAAGGGGACCTGCCAGGGTATTACTCTGGTACACAAAACACTAGTGATCAAAACACTAGTGATCAAATCTCATGCTTTGAGAGTCCATTGCTTTATTCACTATGCCATCCGGTGCACTACTAGACCATTCATATTCTGGTGGGTATTTCTGGCTGAGATCATTGTGCTGCTAGAAAACTGCTGCCCATGCAACTGGGCATACCTCTGCATGCGCATGAACTGGCATTTCTAGAGGATTTATTCTACATACATGTAGAATTATTAAGTTTATTTTATGAATAACCAAAGGTTCTTGCAGAATGTTCTAGCAATGTTTATTTCCCAAGTAAAGTTTGAAATTTTTGCCAAGGTCCATTCTTCCTCTCCTTATTGATCTCATTCTTTTTTCCTCTTTCTTCCTTCCTTTCTCTCTCCCTCTCTCTCTTTCTCTCTTTATTTCTTTCATTCTTTCTCTCTTTCTTTCTTTCTCTCTTTTATTCTTTCTCTCTTTCTTCCTCTCTTTCTTTCTCTCTCTCTCTTTCTTTCTCATGTTGATGCTGTATAGTGTAGTCATTGACATATGCGTACAATTTCATCATGCACAGGGTTCCCAGACTTCTCTTCCACTCCTCCCTCTCCCCACTTCCCCAGAGATCCTTGCTTTGATTCAATACACCCTGCCCAGTCCACATTGCATTTTGTGTTCTCCCTCCCTGTCCCCATTTATAATGTCCGTCTTATAAGAGAGATCATTTGGCATTTGCTCTCTTGTTTCCTGGCCAGTGTTTCATATTATCAGTTGGATAGGTAAGAGTTAATATCTATCTATCTTTTTTTTTTTTTTTTTTTTTTTTTTTTTACTTAGGGTTATTGTCTCCACAGGGACAATAAAGCTGTTGTAACTTTTTATCACCATCTAGTGGTAGAGCATATACTTTCTGAAAGGAGACACACAGGGTGAGGAGACATTGAATAGTCTAAGTAGTTAGGAGGACAAGGGATCTCACACAGTCTGCTTTATAGTCCTGAAAGGAGATATCAGATATAAGTATATACAGACTTTGGAGCAGGGTACCAAAGGAAAAATCCTGGGTGGAGGGTGAGGGTGAATGTTCAGCTTCATGGGGGGGGGGGATGGGATGGGACATAGTCTTTTGGTGGTGGGAAGGGTGTTTATGTACACTCCTATCAAATTGCAGCCATATAAATCACTAATTAATATGAGAAGGGAAAAATTGATTGAATATCTGAAAAAAAAGTCTATATAGACATTGGATATTGGCGTGGTGGATTCTGATTTGGACTTTCTCTCTCTCTCTCTCTTTACACACACACACACACACACACACACACACACACACACACACACACCCCACACAAGAGTATCAGAGCCAAAACACCAAGCAAATGCATTTATTTGCATTTATTTTCCACTTGCTATCTATTCTACTTTGAACATCAATATGCCCAGTGTTCTTTTGTGGGAATGCAGGACAGAGCAGTTTAAACTTTTAAGTGAAGTGTTTTATAATACCTATTTAGTTTGAGGATTCTTCCAATGATAAATAGGAATATGGGATGATCTCACCCATGGACAAAAGTGGAGACATAACAACAGAAAGGAAAACGCAAAGCAGAACTTGGACTAGTTTGGTGTATCGCACCAAAGAAAAGGAATGGGGGCCTGGGGGAGGGGGTCGGGCGGCGGTTCAGGTACTGGTGCAGGATGGTGGAGGGGGACCTAGGCTGGGCGGAGAGTGTTTGTTTGTTTTTCTCAGAAAACTGAGAAAAGTTACACATGGAACAATGACTGTATTTACTGTGCACTGTTGATAATGTCTCTAATAAATATAAAAAATAACCATTTTCTCTGAGGGACACTTTCATTTTTACTCCATTTTCCCTTTACTTCATTTTCAAAAAAAAAATTATTTATAAAAAGGAAACACTGATAGAAACCATAGGACAAGAGGGGTACAACTCCTCACAATTCCCACCACCAGAACTCCATATCCCATCCCCTCCTCTGATAGCTTTCCTATTCTTTAACCCTCTGGGAGCATGGACCCAGGGTCATTGTGGGATGCAGAAGGTGGAAAGTCTGGCTTCTGTAATTGCTTCCCCACTGAACATGGGCGTTGACAGGTAGATCCATACTCCCAGCCTGCCTTTCTCTTTGCCTAGTGGGGCAGGGCTCTGGGGAAGTGGGGCTCCAGGACATATTGGTGGGGTCATCTGCCCAGGGAAGTCCGGTTAGCATCACTTGAATGTTATCTTCCTAATGGTGCTGCTGGAAACGTGAGGGAAGGGAATGTGATGAAACCATGAATTATGCTAATATTTACTTTTTGTCAACTTTATGAAACATGTTTTTTTTTAAATTTATTTTATTTATTCCCTTTTGTTGCCCTTGTTTCATTGTTGTAGGTATTATTGTTGTTGTCGTTGTTGGATAGGACAGAGAGAAATGGAGAGAGGGAGGGGAAGACAGAGAGGGGGAGAGAAAGATAGACACCTGCAGACCTGCTTCACCGCCTGTGAAGCGACTCCCCTGCAGGTGGGGAGCCGGGGCTCGAACCGGGATCCTTATGCTGGTCCTTGTGCTTTGCGCCACCTGCGCTTAACCCGCTGCGCTACAGCCCGACTCCCATGAAACATGTTTTATGTACTTTGTTTCTCCCTTCCTAAAATATAACTGAGTTATTTCAGAAGACATGTTCTTACATTTGCTTGTAATGCATGGAAGGGGGGGGTCAGTGGCAAGACCTTGCATATATACAAAGCCACTGCTCTGGTTCAATTTTTTATTCAAATAGGCCCAGAGAGATAGACAGGAAGTGAGAGAGACAGCGACAGGGAGAGAGAGCACAGGCAGCCGGATTCCCTTTGTTGATACAGCACTGCCTGTAATCCAGGCACTGGCGTTCAGATTGAGTCCTGTGCACAGCAAGGCAGACACCCCCTGTTGAGCTGTCTCTTCAGCTCCAGCTTCTTCTTTTGGCAGAGCTGCCACGTGATCATCATTTCCACAAATGAACTTCCTGGCCCCTTTCTATTAGCTTCGTACTATGATAAACAGATTGGATAAAGTACCTGAAGGGTGCAGACTGCAGTGACTCTGTGACAGGCTCCAGAAACTGCAGAAATGAGATAGGCCCCAGTTTCAGAAGAACAGGTCCTGGAATTCAGGACCATTACTGGAAGTTGAACCCATGGCCCTGAGTCAACAGGAACAAAGATAAACTGAGCATTAAGAAAGGCATCTCCGGAGAGATAGAGACCATTAAGCATTTCCAAGGCATCTCTGGAGAGATAGAGACTGTTAAACATTTCCCCACATTTCCCCTAGATGTGTAAAGACGATAACCACAAGGCTAAGCTTGTCATGTGTGCCGTGTGACCCACACTCTATATATCTCCTCTTGTGCTGGGGTTCGAAGCTGAGCACCTAGACAGCTGTGAGGTCTCGGGCCCTAGCCCCATGCCCGGGCTAGAAATAAAGGCTCTTTGTTTTTACATCACTCTGGTCTCTCTTGGTGAATTTCTTGGATTACCGGACCTAACAATACCTATAATGTGAGTATGTGGTCTTGATGCTTAAGTTTGTAGTGCCACCATTTTGTATTTCTAGATCATTCTGCTCTAGGCCTTCTTGGATGACATCCTTCCATATATCTTTCTTCTTTTAGTCAAGAGCAAGTGTCTGTTGATGGAACAAAGACATGCTGGTATGCTCCTGGAGAGTTAAGGGGAAGAATCCTTGTCAAGTGCCCAGCCTGGCTCTGAGTAAGGTGGCAAGTTCTGGAACCAAGTGAAAGCAAAGGCAGACTGGGAGAGTCTTGGCGGAGTTAATTCCCAGTGAAGGCAGTCATACATGCTGTGAGTCTCTAATGACTCCCTGCTGGGTGAGAGAGTCTAAGGTGAAGCTCAAACAACTGTTTCCCAAGTGGCATTCCATTCCACAGACATATGCTGCAATTATTCGATGATTATAATTGTTTTAGCTGCTGATTCACCTGCTAACGCGCAGACAGCAGTCATCAGTCAGAATCATATTCATGAATCATGGGACCCAGCGGGTCTGCTTGGACAAATGTGCACCTTAATAAGAAAAAGTGCTGCAAAGATAAAATGACTTTCCCGGTGCAGCCAGTAAATGCATTAGAGACTCAGTTGAAAAAGGAGAGTTGTCTCAGTGAACTCATTACCTAGACAGAAGCTGGCATAATAACTGCGTGCATTTGAAAGAAAAGAGAAATTCTGCAGCGCCATTGTTGTCTTATCTTAATGCACAGGGGATGCATCAGCACATTGGGGTCTGTTTCCTGGGTTTTCTCTCCTGCCCTCCTGGCTTGAGACACTGTTTACAGATTTCTTAAACAGTCGCATTCATTTTGTTCTGTCAGGGGTGACTGGGCGAAACACTCCACAAATGTTGGCAGAGTTTTCTTCATGTTATTAGCATGTTTATTTCCAGGTTTTCTTATCACTTTCTAATGTGTGTAATCATCAAACATTGTATTTATTCGTTTATTTATCTGAGGTTCATACTATCAAGTTAGAGGTGCCATTCTGTAGTCGGACTCTGTGGTGACGCAATAAGCCGGGGACCCTGGACGAAAGCCACCACGCGGTAGTGATGTCAGCCTTGGTGACAGAAGGCTGACAGTGTGCAGTGGTCTGCGCAGGCAGGTGGACTGTAGGTGGATCCAGACTGTGCTGGTGTGCAGAGCACTGTGGGTAGGCTGAACAGACTTAAAAGGACAGCGACCGGAACTCTGACTCTTTGCCTGCGGCTTCTTCTCCTGGTCAGAAGCATCTTGGTGGTGGTGTCCCAGGCATCCATCCGCCCTGGCTGCTTCTTCTGGGGACTGAGCACGTGGGACTCTGCTAGCTGGTCAACTTTTAGACCCCTCTACAGCCATGAGCCACCTTTACCAGAACTGATAATTGTTTATCTTATGGGACTAAACTTTGAAAACCATATTCAGACTTTATAGACCTAGCATACGCTTAACCCTTGATGATAAGTGCTTATTTTGCCTTTTACCTGTTTCACCCTAATAAACCCTGTATTGATTAAACCTGTTCCCAGCTCCTGCAGTGAATCCTTCCACGTGCAGTAAGCAGCAGCCCATACCCACAAACCAATTTTTAAGTTAATTTACAACAGGACACATATTTAGATAAATTTATCTTCAGGCTTATGGTACAGTCATAAGCATTAATATGTGCTCATAAGTTGTATCCAATGGAAAGTTTTCACATTTTATACACAACAACAATGGGAATATAATTCAATCTCTTTGAGTACAATGAAAAAAACAAAGAGTGCTATGTTTGCGAGGTTCCCAGTGAAAATATTAGGCTTAGGTAAATGGTGCAGTATCACATAGTTTGTAAAAAGAAGTATTTATCCAGTTAGTGACCTTTCAGTGCTCGGAATCAAATACATAAAATTTCAGATTAATAAGATATCAAAATTTGAGCAAGATAATGTCTGAGTGATCTATCATGTTTTAAAATAATTTATTAACAAGGTCACTTCAATTTATATGTTACAATATGTGGGAATCTTGCCATAACCATTACTTGATGCCATCAAAATTTGCACTGACCCATAGCATGAGCTACTGACTATTGAAATGTGACTAAGACACTCTAAGAACTTCCATCCTAATTGTATCTTCATTTAAATTTTAAGAAATCTGACCTTGTGAAAACCTTTCATATATGGTTGGGATATATCGGGCCACAGTATACAAATCAACTAATTTGACTATACACTCTATAAAATCATGAGTCGATTCTTCCTCTCCTGTCCTGCAAACCATTTGGCTGTGTCTCTTGCATTTATTTAGTTAGTTTGCACATGTCTACAGTAGAATACATTTATTTATAATTCTGCCTTGAAAAACAAAAATTTTCACTTTGTTTTACTGAAGTTTTGAAACCTAGACTCAGGAGGGGAGTAGGAACAGAAACTGACTTGTACTTAGCAAATATCAAACTAATTAAATTGAATTTGAGTAGAAATGTACTATAATTTCCAATTGAAAATAAATTCACAGTTAAGCTTAAAGACACCCTGGATTTTGTACAGCTATTTAAAATAAATTTAGATTGGAGACAACTCTTAAATAGAAGGGAAACTTTCAAAAAGAAAAAAGTAAGTAGTAAGTTAGATCATTCAATAAAAGAAATGGGACTTAATTCCAAGTCAAGACTAGTTTACTTTGCAAGAAATTTAGCTTATTGGCAATTAACTATTTTTAATTGTTTAAAAAATTCTCTTTTTTGGCAAGAGACAGCCAGAAATCAAGAGTGAAGAGGGAGATAGAGAGGGAGAGACAGTCACCTGCAGCACTGCTTCATCACTCGCAAAGCTGTCCACTTGCAGATGGGGTTGGGGGCTCGAACCTGGCTCCTTGAACATTATAATTTGTGCTCTCAAACAGGTTTGCCACAGCCCACTCCCTGCGATTAACCATTTGGAAAGCTATTCAGATTTTGACAAAAATCAATGGAGTTTTTGAAACAATGATGTTATATAGATGCAAGATAGAATAAAATATTTGACTCTGTAGTATGTGGTACCAAGTTAGATGGAAAATAGCTTTTATTGAATTGTGAAGCCCAGGTAAGCATATTTTGGGGACTTTTAAGATTTCTCATTGAAAGGGTCAATACCAAGTCAGTTTATAAGAATACAAACACTGTACTACACCACCTCCCCAGACAATAACTTAGGTTACCTGAATGCTAGATGTCAGGCTCAGGCAAAAACTAGTAGGGTCATGGGCCCCTTGGAATAGACCTAAAATAGACATACTAGCTTTTTCCAAAATGGCGACTACAAATCTTCATCTGCAATATTCTTGTTTTTAGGTTCATGATTAGTCAACAATTTGTTCTACTTTATATCATAACACTTTTTTAGCCACCAGGTTCCAGATGATACCATGATGCCAACCTGACTTTGCTGGGCAGACAACCCTACCAATGTGTCCTGGAGTCCTACCTCCCCCCCTCCCCAGAGCCCAGCCCCACTAGAGAAAGAGAGAGACAGCCTGGGAATATGGATCAAACTGCCAATTCCCATGTTCAGTGGGGAAGCAATTACAGAAGCCAGACCTTCCTATTCTGCACCCCATAATGACCCTGAGTCCATACTCCCAGAGGGATAAAGAATAGGAAAGCTACCAAGGGAAGGGATTAGATATGGAGCTCTGGGGAGTAGACATTGTGTGGAATTGTACCCTTCTCATCCTATGGTCTTGTCAATATTTCCATTTTATATTATAGATTAAGAAACAAAAACACTCAGTCTAATTGTCCTTAACTCAGTGAGTTAGAACAAAGCATTACCACCACCTTCCCAAATGTGACAGGTTAGCAATGAAGTAGTAATTAAAGAGATCTGAAACATTCTTTTAAAAATATTTTATTTATTTATAAGAAAGATAGGAAGGGAGGGAGGGAGGGAGAGAGAGAGAGAGATGGAGAGAGAGAGAACCAGACATCACCTTGGTACATGTCCTGCTGGGGATTGAACTCAGGACCTCATGCCTGAAGGCCCAATGCTTATCCACTGCTCCACCTCCAGGACCACAACATCTGGAACATTCTATAACAGGTTAATCACTGTTTTTTCAGGCTGTCCTGATTGGTATGGGTTTGGCTTCTACAGTTCCTTGCTGATACAGATTTAAATTGAACTTGATGATGTATGAAGTCTTTTATTTGAATCAGGCTTACAAATTTCACTTGCCAAGTCAATAAAATAGAATCAAAATCTGGAGGGGAGAAAGGGAATCAGCACTCTGATAACTCTTAATTTCCAGTGACTATTGAGAGGAGAGAGCAAGGTGTTTGTCAGAATAACTTAGGACACTGGAGTGCACAGTTTGGGAACTTTCCCTCCATACTGTCTGATTTATCTGGACAGTAATTATAGTAATTCAAGCAGAAAGGGAATATAGGAATGAGCACTGTGATATCCACAGGGCACAGTGATGGAGAGAAGGCAACAGCAATGAAATGAAAACAAAACTCATCTAGTATGTTGGAGGGTGTTCACAGAAATTTGTTTTTTCCGGTTGATAAACATATTCTCCAAGCTATTGGAAAGGGAAAAAAAATTCTCTTCTGAGTGCATTCACAACTGAAAATGCTGCATTCCTTCCATTTCAGAGACTGGAGTAAAATATATATGGTGTCCCAAATTACCTACTCTGGAACGTACTAGAGTCACACAAGGCAGACATTTTGTTTATGGAAAACATGCCAGAGTTCAACATGTACGATTTATTTTCCATTACCAGAATCTAACTTCAGACATATTACATCAACCTTGAATTTTAACTGCACTCCTTTTCTTAAAAGGCATGTGGATATAAATATAATTTTGCTTTCTCCCAAGATTTTGATGACATTAGTTTTAAAATTTCAGATGTTCAACATATTGAAAAATTCTTTTTTTTTTTTTGTCCCCAGGGTTACCTCTGGGGCGCGGTGCCTGCACTACAAATCTACTGCTCCTGGAGGCTATTTTTTCCCATTTTGTTGCCCTTGTTGTGTTATTATTGCTGTTATAGCTGTTGTTGTTGTTGGACAGGACAGAGAGAAATTGAAAGAGGAGGAGAAGACAGAGAGAGGGAGAGATAAAGACAGACAACTGCAGACCTCCTTCACCACCTGTGAAGTGACCCTCGTGCAGGTGGGGAGCACGGGACTTGAACAGGGATCCTAATGCTCATCCTTGTGATTTGCACCATGTGCGCTTAACCCGCTGCACTAACACCCAGCCCCCCCATATTGAAAATTTCTGACCCCAGATGTGATTCTTGGCCCTAGTTACATGTTATGTTAAATAAAAACATTGTTCCCATATTTATTTTGATCACAAGATTTTCATTAGCAGTTATAAACAGCTAAACCTCACTGAGACAATCTATATCATGTGTATGTGTATGTATGTATATATATTAGAGCACTGTTCAGCTCTGGCTTCTTGGTGGTGTGGGGGATTGAACCTGGGATTTTGGAGACTCAGGCATGAGCCTCTTAGCATAGCCATTATGCTGTAAACTGGTATTTTGCATAGCTATGGTCTTCCATTTCCACTTAGAGATTCACAGAACCTAGAGAGCTATTCTGGAACACGGTTCCCATCCCCTCCATTGGAAATTTCAGTGGTTCTCCCAAGGTCAAAGATATGGGTTGACTATTACTTCTATAATAATCTGTCTATATATTTTTGCCCATTTTCTCTATGATCCTGCCTTCTCTTTATTTCTAGTCGCATATGCACCTATCACTACTTCTGAATGTCTTTCTTCTTTTCCACTTCTCTCTCTGGGTCCTGATGGAATTGGGGTTCAATGCCCTCTGGTCATCTCCTCCTAACATTTCTCCCCTCTGGGAGTATGGATCAAAATTCTTTTTTTATATATAAAATACTTTTTTATCAATTTATAATTGGATAGAGAAAGACAGAAATTGAGAAGGGGAGGGGAAGATAGAGAGGGAGAGAAACAGAGTGACAGCTGCAGCCCTTCTTCCACCACTCATGAAGCCTTCCCCCTGCAGATGGGGACCAGGGGCTTGAACCTGGGTCCTTGTGCACTGCAGTGTGTGCGCTTAACCAGGTGCATCACTGCCTGGCCCTTGGATCAAAATTCTTTATGGGGTGCAGAAGGTGGAAGAGGTCTGGCTTCTGTAGTTGCTTCTCTGCTGGACATGGGCTTTGGCAGTTGGATCCTGTTGGTATGTTCCCTTCCCCCTGACCTCTGAGAAGAATTGGTTTGCCCCTTGCTAGTTTCGTGCCCCGCTTTCTCCCCGCCCCCTATGCTAAGGACAGGCAGAGTCCCAGCAGCAGCGGCGGAGAGAGGATGATGGAGAAAAGCACATGGTGTGGTGATTTGCCCGTTCGTGAATAAAGATTAAACTGCGTTCTCAGCCCAGCCGTGTGTCTCTGGTTGTCTCTGTCACCTGCCCATGAAGCCAGCCCAGATAAAACAACATATGGCGCCTACAACGTGGACCGGACCTGCGCATCTCTCAGATAAGTGAAGACAATTTGGCTACCTATGCACTATGGCCTTCTCTTCTGCTTGTGAAAAGATCTCCAAAGGAGTCTGCCCTTTCTTCACGAGACTGTTTTGCTGTTTCTGGAACATTTATCTCTGGACCACTCTGTGGTTTCTGCCCAACGCCAGCCCGCAGGAGCCTAATGCCAGCCTGCATGAGCCGGCTTTCCGCCGCGTGGCACGGGCATTGGGCGTGGGCTTCCTCCACGCTGCTCAGCCACTGGGAGCAGGGCAGCAGACATGGCAGGGCCATGGGGCAGGGCCGCGGCGGCTGGCCTGCCCGCCCTTGTGCTATGAAGTCTGGACAGATCCCGGGCCACCCGGAGACCGCGGGCTCCCTGCTGAAACTGGGCCCCCTGGCCGAGATCCTCAGCTCCGGTCTGAAGGCAGACAAGCTGGAGTACGCAGCGATTCGTCCAGAGATCGCAACCTGCAATTCCTAGAGGTGAAGCTGCCCAAGAGGCCACTGCTGGACAACGCACTCCCAGAACGGCTAAGACAGTATAGATCTAAATTCGTGTTTAAAGTGACATGTCTTCGTAACAAAAGTTTCTCTCCTTGTATATTGAAGACCATGTGTATGTGTGTGTTTAAAGTTTGGTAACATTAACTTTAAGGTTAAGAATATAACTTTGTGGCTAAATTCTTACCAGGCAAACTTAAATGAAAAAGGTTTTCAACGTAATTCTCATAAAGATAAAATTAACTTACATTTAAAGTCTGAGGTAAAAATTAGTTAACAATCGGGGAGTCGGGCTGTAGCACAGCGGGTTAAGCGCAGGTGGCGCAAAGCACAAGGACCGGCATAAGGATCCCGGTTCGAGCCCCCGCTCCCCAACTGCAGGGGAGTCGCTTCACAGGCGGTGAAGCAGGTCTGCAGGTGTCTATCTTTCTCTCCTCCTCTCTTTTTTCCCCTCCTCTCTCCATTTCTCTCTGTCCTATCCAACAATGACAACAACAATAATAACTACAACAATAAAACAACAAGGGCAACAAAGGGAATAAATAAATAAATAAAATAAAATATTTTAAAAAATTAAAAAATTAAAAAAAATTAGTTAACAATCAATATATTTTAACTAAGTTGGTCTAAACAAAACCTGTGCACACCTAGGGTGTGTCTCCATCTTAAATGGGTATAACAAAAGGTTAAATAGACTTGTTGATATGTAAAACTCTCGATTACCTTCCCTATTAGAAATGGTAGATTACACAATGGCTATGCTAATGATACTCATGCCTGAGGTTTTCTTTCCTTGATTCTCATGTTTACCTTTTCACATTCTATTGTTTAAACTTTAACCAACCTTAAAATCATTCTAAAAAAGACTTCTAATTGTAATAGTTATCAATTGTGATAAACTTCTAACCTGCTACATGTTTGTTTCATAGTAAGTAAATTGCAGCTGTCAAGTTCTCTATAGAAAAGCAGAATTCCGGCAGCGGACCTTCCTCATACAACATTCCACCCCCTGGCATTCTTCCGTGGACATCTGCTTTCGACTGGCACTCCTATTGGACTCACTGGTCTCAAACACTGACTGCAGCCAGCTGCCTTTGAAACTCTAGGCCGTTCCCCACCCCCATGCAAATGCCTGTCGAGGCAAGTAAGTCCCCCAGAGGCAGGAAATGTTTTTTTTTAAGCTGATAAAGTTTTGCCCACAGAGGCAAAAAAATGGCCCCCTCAGGCCCTCCCTTGGCAGCACACTGGTTCTTGTTACTTGCTTACATGTTTCTCCATGTTTGTGCCAGTTTCTTTTTTGAAAATGCCTGTACGATATAGGTTTCTGTTCACCCCACACCCCTGATACTGTGGTCATTTAGTTAAAAACAGAAGGGGGAATTGTTGGTATGTTCCCTTCCCCCTGACCTCTGAGAAGAATTGGTTTTCCCCTTGCTAGTTTCGCACCTCGCTTTCTCCCCGCCCCCTATGCTAAGGACGGGCAGAGTCCCAGCAGCAGCGGCGGAGAGAAGATGATGGAGAAAAGCACATGGTGTGGTGATTTGCCCATTCGTGAATAAAGATTAAACTGCGTTCTCAGCCCAGCCGTGTGTCTCTGGTTGTTTCTGTTACCCACCCGTCAAGCCAGCCCGGATAAAACAACAGATCCATACTTCCAGCCTGCTTCTGTCTTTTCCTAGTGGGGCAGGGCTCTGAAGAGGTGGGTTTCCAGGACACATTGGTGAGGTCATCTGCCCAGGGAATTTAGGATAGAAGCACAGTAGCATCTGAAGCTTGGTGTGTGAAAAGCAGTTAAGATATGAAGAAGGACAAAATATTTAATAAACAGGAACCAGAAAGTAGGGATAGAGCAGATGAGAATAGGAATTTTAGGGTGGAGTGAAGCTAAGAAGTCTATGTTAGGTATGTTCAATTACTGACTTTCTAGTGACCATTATATTTATTCCTTTACTTGGTTGTGAGAATTGTGCTTATAATTTCAGTTTTAATTGTTAAGCACACATATCATATGCAAGGACCCAGGTTCAAGTTTTTGGTCCTCACCTGCAGGGGAAATTTTCATGAGTGGTTAAGTAATGCTGTTGGTGTCTCTCTGTCTCTTTCCCTCTCTGTCTTCCCCTTCCTCTCTCAATTTCTTTCTGTCTCTATCCAATAAATAAATAAATTAGAAAAAGAAAATAATTTTAAAAGCTCATTATTATTTGAAAAATTTGGACCTGAAGAGGATCATTGATGAACTTTATGCAAAACCAAAACAAAATTAAAAAAAATCTAGATTTGGTCTTCACAACTAAGTACAGAATAAATCTTCAATATCTCTAGTCGACACACCCTGTCTGTGTGGAAATGACTTCACTTGCTGTGCATATAATGTTCCATGCCTTTTACTTTCAACAACATTATTGGTTATCTTCCATGCGGAGGAACTCTTTCAAGCAATGAAAATATCTAAACTGAATGAACATTTCCCCATAGCAAAGAGTCCAAAGTGTATTTTTAAATAGGACATTGCACATACTATTAGTTCTTCAGAGGAAAACAAATGAGGGCTATGGAAACAGAGGAAAAAGCTTTGTTTTTCCCTTTGTTTTTTTTTCTGTGGTTTAAATCTACAGGGAGCATTATCATGAAAATGGAATAATTGTTAAGTCACAGTATGGTAAATGGACTCTTAAACAATATTTTATGATTTAGGTATGAATTGTGGACTCAAAATTTGCAATTACAGAGTTGAAATTTTCATATGTGCCACTGGGGGTTCTAAATACAAGTCAGATTGAACAATCCAAGTCAACATGAGCTTGGTATTCATTCTACAGGCTAACGGCTGATGGAGCAAGTATTTTCTTTTTGAAATACCAATGTTATGTCTGGGGAAGTTGCTTAGTGATAAAACACAAGACTTGTCAGCATGAGGCCCCACCATGCCATATGCCAGAGTGAGGCTCTAGTTCTCTCTTCCATTAAATAAATAAAAACTAAAAATAAATAAATTAATTAATAAATAAAAAACACTGTGAGTGAGTGCTACGTTTAGAGTTAATTTGACTGAATGTACTGTATTTTCTGGATCAACAAGACCCATACTTCAGAGGCAATTTCTGAAACAACAGTGGGCAAAGTGGTTACAACTGTTCTATGCCAGCATAGCTTCTGTGAATGAGAAAAGAGCTAATTATAGCATCGGCACTCGCTTAGACATGGGGATACATAGCCCTGCACTGCACCCAAGGCTGAGACTGACACCAGATATTTCAGTCATTAATGCAAAGCAGAGAGTATATTACAGGGAGGCTTTCAAAATGGAGAAGAAAAGAGAATGAAGATGAAAACTGTGAATGGGAAAATAGCTCATCCTGGCTTCTTTCTTTCTTTCTCCCTTCCTTCTTTTTTTATTGGGAGGATTAATAGTTTATAGTAAATACTGTTGTGGTGCATATATAATATTTCTCAATTTTATGCAAAACAGTCTCACCTCCAGCCTAGGTCTGCCTCCACCATCAGGCAGCAGGACCTGAAAGACACACCCCCTCCATTCCCAGAGTCCTTTATTTTGGTGTAACACACCAAACCCAGTCCAAGTTCTGCTTTGTGTTTCCCCTTCTCTTATTTTTCCACTTCTGTCTATGAGTGAGTCCATACCATCTTCATCCTTCTCTGTCTGGCTGATCTCACTTCACATGATTCCTTCCAGCTCCATCCAAGATGAGGTGAAGAAAGCGAATTCACCATTTTAAATAGCTGAGTAGTATTCCACTGTGCAGATAGACCACAATTAACTGAGCCACTCATCAAGATAATTTCTTAAGGGACAAAGCCTTGCAGTTGTGAAAGTTAATGTGACAAATTGGGACTAATCAGCTTTCAGTCCATGTGTATTTTGTCTGCAAGATTCTATCACAAAACACTCTACACTTATAATAGAAGACAGTGATTCAACACAGTTCTGAAGTCTAAAGTCAAATTCCAGAGTGGTTGGATGAGTACCCTCTTATCTCTCTGTGACTTCTGAAATCAGATGCCAAAGCCATTGGGTGAAGACCCATTGATCTTTTAGTCCTTCCTGGTAATGGAATGAGGGACCTCTCAGGATTTCTGGGAACATTTTTCCATCCATGAGTGTGTGTGTGTGTGGGTCACATCTTTGATTTAACCACCTCCCAAATGTCCCCATGTCCTACTGCTATTACACTTGGGGGTTGGAAATTCAGCACATGAGTTTTGGGGAGAAATTCTGACCATGGCATTTGGATAAGTGATGTCTGAATCTGTATCTTGTAACTCCTAGCTAGCAAATAGCACTATTCTGCAAAACCTCAGGAAGAATAGAAAACAAGAGGACTTTGTGCCTAGATTAGAATGTTCCCAGACTTGCTATTCTATTAACTATAATTGTAGAGCTAAAGTACAGAGCCTTAATCACGCTATCTATTATTACAGCATTTACATTAGGCTTGTTTGGTTATAATGCAATCACCACTAAAACATTTTTACTTATTATTTCAATTCTGATACAACATTTCATTTGTTTTTCCCAAAGTGGTTTTCCAGAATATTGTTAGGGGGGTTTTCAAGCTTTATTAGCAAAGCAATATGGAAGCAAAAGCATTAGATTTGCTCATGCAAGTCAGACATCGAATATATAATTCTGAGAGCATAGCTTAACATAACCATTCATTTTGACACAAGGGGAGTGAGAGAAATAAAATACCAGATGGATAAATAGGCAGTAACAAATTAAATTTACAAGAGTTTGAATTTGGTTTGAAGCAGGGGGGAAGAAAAATAACATTTCTAGAATGTCCTATCTCAAAAGATATTCAATTTTATGCTCTGTTAAACCAGTGTTCACAAGTGGTGTTCACAAGATTTAAACTTACCCCGGTGACAAAGTACATTTGTTACAATGATGAAACTTTTACCAAAGCAAAGTACTGTGAGGAACAACAATAAGAGTATTCAAATTTAAGATCTACACTTGATTGAATATCTGATTTGTGTGAGACACATACCACATGATCTGCACATAGCAGATGTTGTTGTGCACGGGCCGCGGAGAAGAGAGAGAGGGGGTCCGGAGCAAAGAGGAAACACAAATCTTTATTTGCGCTGGCACCTCAGAGTTGGGTGCTAGAGAGGCAGGTTGGGCCACATGGAGGTAGCGAAAATAGCAGCCTCACGTAGTAACCTTTCCTGCATCTGAACACCGGAGTGAAGCGCTGGCAAGAGAACAAGGTGCGGAAGAAGAAGGGCTTTTATAGGAGTAGCTTTCAAGGGAATGGGAAGGGGGAGGAGTAACCGTAGCACTCCAGGATAGGATGATAACTCTCGTGAGAATGGGAGGGGGGAGGAGTAACCAAAGCACTCCAAATATCATGGGGATATAGACAATGCCCTGAGGGCACAACATGGCTGAACAGGCACTCCGAGAATGTCCCAACTCTCGTGGGAACTAGCAGTAGCCTGAGGGGACAACATGGCAGATGTGACTGCATCGGCACAATTTCCCAGCAAGCAGACACACATCGATCTGCACATAGAGACACACATGAGACTCAGTAGGGTGGTATTGTCAGTTTAAAGATGAGGGTCTTCCAGCTTAGAAAAATAAGTTCACTTGACCACAGGAAAATAGCTGTCATGTGATGGAGTTGTATTCCATCCACAGCTGCTACTCTCCAGAGTCCTAGCTTTCTAATTTTCTTAAAAACTAAATTCTACAATTTGTTCTACTTTATATCTTACCAATTTTCAGCCGCCAAGTTGGAGATGCTACCGTGACACCAACCTGCCCTCCCTGGCCAGACGCCCTCACCCATGTGTCCTGGAGCCTCCCCTCCCTAGAGCCCTGCCCCACTAGGGACAGACAGACACAAGCTGGGGGTGTGGGTCCACCTGCCAACACCCATGTCCAGTGGAGAAGCCGTGACAGAAGCCAGAACTCCCACCTTCTGCTCCCCATAAAGATCTTTGGTTCATACTCCCAAGGGGACAAAGAATAGGGAATCTCCATTGGAGGGGGTTGAATATGGAAATCTGGTGGTGGGAATTGTACCCCTGTTATCTTAAAATCTTGTTAATCATATTAAATCACTAATATAAATAAATAAATAAATAAACAATATTGTTGTTAAAATTCGGTGGCTCCAGCTGGCCGGGCTAGCTTCACAGGTGGGTAACAGAGACACGGAGACAACAGCTGGGCAGGGAAGCTGTATTTCTTTATTCAGGAACAACAATTCATAAACTAAACCAAACTAATCACCAAACAGAACTCTGCTGTCTTTTTGCGGCGGCGCAAGCACTCTCTCCAACTCTGGCACTCTCCAACCCTGGAACTCTGGAACTCTGGCGGGGTTCCTAGGGGCGGGGCCAAGCAGGCCGTGAAACTAACTGGACTGATCCAATTCTCTTGGGGGGGGAGAACTAGAACAACCCATTGTAAAACATACAACACAATATTTGTTAGACACAGGCTGGGAGTATGGATTGGCTGCCCTACGCCTATCTCTAGAACACAAAACAAAACAAAAACAAAAACCTAAACTCTGAACTTCGAAAATGAGTGGGGAATGCCCCTGTCTTTCTTTCTTTTACTATTCACTCCTTTAGTAGAGGATGTCATAGGGACTTTGCAAAGGTAAGAGAACTTTCTCACACTGGATGAAAAAATACTAAAGACTACATATCTTTCACTCGCTCAGTACTGGGCTTTGTGCAAGAAGACCGGTGATGAAAGGCATGTTCTCAATTTGCACTTCCATCTTCAAAGGCCTATTTGTCCCTTGCCACAGTCACTCAGCCACCAGCTGTGGTTCCTGTTGGTAAAGCTGCAAATGTTTACCCCTAAAGCGTTTATCAAATATTCCTTGAGCAGTACTTTAAAATTCAAAAGAATCCCCTGACAGGTCTCAACACATATACTTTGGTTTTATTAATGCAAACAAAATCTGTCCTTAATAGACAATTAGACTTGCTATTTAATTAGGGCTTCAATAACCACTTCCTGTGAACTATTCCTCCAAAATGAAATCTTTTTTTTTTTGGCAAGGAAACATTAACTGGGTGTAATTGGTTTCTATGAAATGGCTGCATACCGCGCGCTGGTTTGCGTTGGTATCTGCAGGGCCTGGTTTGCTCTTAATGTATCCTGGCAGGTTCACCAGGAAGCCATGTGGGTCTACCTTAGATGCTTCCTGTGAAAATCACTATAATCTGCACATCTGTTATGATTAGTTTTGAGGCTCAAGTCTATTCTGTCTTGCTTTAATGTAGAAAAGCAAAAATGGCTTCAAGCATTTAAGCAAGCAGCTGGTTCTGTACTGGAACACATTCAGATTTCATGAAGGGAAGAGGAAGGAGACAAGGAGGATGAAGAGATGATGGAAGGAAGGGGAGGGGGCAGGGGTGGCAGAAAAAGAAGAGGTAAAGAAGGAAGGAGGAGGAGGAGGCAGAAGGAGAAGAAGGAGGAGAAGGAAAGAACGATGTTTAGCCAGGAAAATAGCTCAGTGAGGAGAGCTCAAAACTTGCAGGACTGAAACTTCAGGCCAGTGCTTGGTACCACGTAGACCAAGGTAGTTCTGGGGTTTCTCTCTTTTGTGTGACACTTTCTATTTCATATAAGCAAATAAAACAAAACCTACAAGACTTCTAAGCCTACACATAAAAGAACTAGAAAAGAAAAGGCATGAGACCAAAATGACAATTCAAGAAGTCAGTTAATCTAAGTCCTGATTCTTTGAAAAGATGGACAAAATAGACCTTTAATCAAGCAAAGAAAGAAAACACAAATATCTAAGGTCAGAGAAGAATGAGAAGTTACAACAAATACTGAAGAACTAAAAAGAATCATTGAAGACCTCTATGAATACAGATTGGACAACCTAGAAGCAATGCATAAATTCTTAGAAAGATGTCATTTTCTAAGACTGAGTGAAGGGAGAAGTCAAAAACCTGGATAATTCATCACTAGCAAAGATGTTAATAGAATAGTCAAAACCCTCCACAAGAAACAAAATTATTAAGATCTCAGTCTTCTAATTTTTATGGTTTTATTTTTTTATTTTTATTAGTGATTTAATAATGATTAATAAGACTGAAAGATAACAGGGGTATAATTTCATACAGTTCCCACTATCAGAGTTCCTTATCCCATCCCCTCCATTGGAATCTTTCCTATTCTTTTTTTTAAATTAGCTTTATTTATTTATTGGACAGAGACAGCCGGAAATTGAGAAGGAATGGGGGAGGTATAGAGAGGAAGAGAGACAGAGAGACACCTGCAGCAATGCTTCACCCCTCATGAAGCTTTCCCCCTGCAGGTGGAGACCAAGGATGTGAACCTGGATCCTTGCGCACTGTAACAGTGCCTTCAACCAGGTGTGCCACCACAGGGTCCCCCGCTACCCTATTCTTTATCCCTCTGAGAGCATGGATCAAATGTCTTTATGGGGTGTAGAAGGTGGGGGGTTCTGGCTTCTGTAATTGCTTTTCCGCTGGACATGGGTGTTGGCAGGTGGATCCACACCCCCAGCCTGTGTCTGTCTTTCCCTCGTGGGGCAGGGCTCTGGGGAGAAGAGACTTCAGGACACGTGGGTGAGGTTGACTGCTCAGGGAAGTCAGGATGGCGTCATGGTAGCATCTGCAACTTGGTGACTGAAAGGGCAAGACCTTGAACCCAGGTCCTTGTGTATGATAACATGTTCACTCTATGAGTCATCACCAACTCAGGCCCTGATTTTTATTATTTTCAAGAGAGAGGGGATAGGAGAGAAAGAGAGAGAGAGAGAGAGAGAGAGAGAGAGAGAGAGAGAGAGGGAGAGAGAGGGAAAGAGAGGGAGAGTCCAACTTAATTCTGACTATTGTTGGTGCTGGAGATCCAATCTGGGCTTTAATCACGATTTTTCAGTGTCTCCTCTGAATCTTCAATAGAAGTGAAGAAGCTCAATTAGAAACTGAAGAACATAACTAAATATTTTATTTGTCAATCTAATTCATGGGATCGTTACTAAGATTGCAATGGTGATCTATGCCTTAACAGCAGCTTTTGTCATTCAGTTTTGAAAATCTAGCTTATCACTTCCCCCGTCTTGCAGAGTTTCTGGTAAGAAAGGAAAACAATTCACAAAAAGCAAATGAATCAAGCAGAATGTCAAATGCCTACAGATTGAATTGGAATCTTCTGCAACTATTCTATTATTACAAATAATCATAATCTCACTTAGTCAACCCGAGAGAAGAAGCTTCACATTGAGAAAATACCTTTATTCCAAAATAATTAAATTTCTAGCAAACATGTTGGGATCATCCCTGCACATTCCTGGAATTGCAATTTATGTTTGAATTTTATTTTGTTGTTGTCGCTTGTAAAATTGCTTTTTAAGTCTAGGAAAACACTGCTATAGAAAAGGAAGGTGTCAAATTATATGGGTCTGAGAACAGAGAATGGCAGGGCAGATAGGAATGCACAGCAGTAATGGATAGAAAGTGAAGGGAAGTGTTCTGGGCTGCCTCCTGACTCTGACAGTGCTATCCTCTGGACACAGGATTGCTGCAATAGGGGATTGGCACAAAGACAGTGGTCATTTAATCAGCTTCAGTGGTCACTTCTTGAGTTATGTTAGAATCATCGTAAGAGATTTTTTTCTAGTACTATTCAGTATTTCTTTTCTTTTACTTTCCATATATATATATAAAGCAGAGTTATCACTGCTTCTAGTAGCAATTTGTTTTCATTTTATTAGACAGGACAGAGAGAAATTGAGAGAGAGAGGGAGATAAGAGAGGGGGAGATAAAGAGAGACACCTGAAGACCATTATAGCCTGCTGCAAAGCTTCTCCCCTGCAGGTGGGGAGCCGGGGGCTCCAACTCGGGATTTTTGTGCAAGTCCTTGGACTTTGTACCCAGTGTGCCACCCCTACCCCCACCCCCACCATGATTTATTTTTCCATGAAAGAAACTATTAAGAGAAAATCTGTCAAGACAAAAACTTGCTACCCTAGCAGGGCAGGGTAGATAGCATAATGGTTATGCAAACAGACTTTCATGCCTGAAGCATCAAAGTCCCAGGTTCAATGTCCAGCACCACCATAAGTCAGAGCTAAGTAGTAGCTCTGGTAAAAAAAAAATAATAATAATAATTAGATTTTTTTAAAAAGTTAAAACAGAACATAAAACCAAACAAAAACAACAACAAACGTTGCTGTAGCCTGAGAGAAAATGTTTGTATCAGAGGGACTGGGTGGTGGTTCACCCAATGAAGCACGTACAAGGAAATAGCCATTTAAGAGTCAAGGAGAAGATCACAATACTAAAATATATATATACTGAACTGTATTTATTTTTAAAAATTATTTATTTATTCTCTTTTGTTGTCCTTGTTTTATTGTTGTTGTCGTCATTGGATAGGACAGAGAGAAATGGAGAGAGGAGGAGAAGACAGAGAGGGGGAAAGACAGACACCTGCAGACCTGCTTCACTGCCTGTGAAGCGACTCCCCTGCAGGTGGGGAGCTGGGGGCTTGAACCCGGATCCTTATGCTGGTCCTTGTGCTTTGCGCCAGTTCCATTCATTTTGTCCCAAAGGGCACAAAATCTTTTTGCAGCTATGAACATACATAGGAATGCCTGTGTCTTTAAATCTGTGTTTCAGTGTCCTCTGATTAAATCACCCAGTGGTGTTGTTGGATCTCTGTTTAAGGACTGTCCACACAGTCTTCCAAAGGGGCTGCACCCTCTGTGTTCCCAGCAGCATTGTAGCGGGGAGCTGCTTTCCATTCTCCTTCTCAGTGACACCTCTGCTTTCCTGGCTGGTTTTGGCCATTCTCACAGGTGTGAGGGGAAATTTAGTGTAGCTTTAGTTTGCTTTTCTCTAATGATCAATGAAAGAATCCTTGCTTCCTATGTCTGTGGGCCATATGTATCTCTTCTTGAGAAAACTGTGTTTAGTTTTTTGGCCTACTTTTTTTTTTAAATTAAGTTTCTATTTTTCAAAGACCAATTTGGTTCCATAGGGAAGGTAGCACCAAAGAGGAAGAAAGATGATAGAATTGTGAGCACACTACCTCCTGTACCAGCAGCACTCAGTGGACGGGGGACACCGTTGTGCTCAACCTTAGAGCAACATTTTATGATTTCTTTTCTTTTTTAAAAATTTTATATTTATTTATTTTCCTTTTTGTTGCCCTTGTGTTTGTTGTTGTAGTTATTATTGTTGTTGTTATTGATGTCTTCGTTGTTGGATAGGACAGAGAGAAATGGAGAGAGGAGGGGAAGACAGGGAGGGGGAGAGAAAGATAGACACCTGCAGACCTGCTTCACCACCTGTGAAGTGACTCCCCTGCAGGTGGGGAGCCGGGGGCTTGAAATGGGATCCTTACGACAGTCCTTGTGCTTTGCGCCATGTGCACTTAAACCATTGAGCTACTGCTTGACTCCCACAATTTCTTTTTTTAATGCAATTTTATCTTTATTTCTTTATTGGATAGAGACAGCCAGATATCCAGAGATAAGGGAGTGATAGAGAGGGAGAGAGAGGCAGAGAGACACCTACAACGCCACTCACAAAGCTTTAGCTCTGCAGGCAGGGACTGGGGGCTAGAACCTGGGTTCTTGTGCATTTAGGCATGTGCACTCAACTGCCCTACCCTGATTTTACTATTTCTTTTTAAAAATTTATTTATTTTTTTATTTACAAAAAGGAAACACTGACAAAGTCATAGGATAAGAGGGGTACAACTCCTCACAATTCCCAGCACCAGAACTCTGTATCCCATCCCCTCCCCTGACAGCTTTCCTATTCTTTATCCCTCTGGGAGCATGGACCCAGGGTCATTGTGGGATGCAGAAGGTGGAAGGTCTGGCTTCTGTCATTGCTTCCCAGCTGATCATGGACATTGACAGGTGGATCCATACTCCCAGCCTGTCTCTCTCTTTCCCTAGTGGGGTCAGGGATCTGGGGAAGCAGAGCTCCAGGACACATTGGTGGGGTTGTCTGTCCAGGGAAGTCTGGTTGGCATCATGGTAGCATCTGGAACCTGGTGGTTGAAAAGAGAGTTAACATACAAAGCCAAACACATTGCTGAACAATCCTGGACCTAAAGGCTGGAATAGTGCAGATGAAGAGTTGGGTGGTCTCAGTTTTGCAGATAGCTAGCAGGCGTATTTTAGTTCTATTCCAAAGGGCCTGTGGCTACAGTAGTTTGTCTTATTCCTCAAAGGCCAAGCTAAAGGCAAAGACTATGTTGTCTCTTTTCTAATTATTTCCCCTTCTCTTCTTCTCTTCCTCATTTTTCTTTTTTCTGTATTGGAGGGTGAAGGGTTTATAGCACAGTTGCTGACACACAGGTGTCGTACAGCCTCTCATCTCCCCCAACCTAGGCTCTTTTCTGTCATCATGCATCAGGATATCAAGTCCCCGCATCCCACCCCACTCCCGCCCCTCCGCTCCCTCCCTAGCGTCCATTGCTTTGGTGCAAAACACCACACCCAGTCCAGATCTCACCTTCTATTTCACTTTGCTGCCTTTGCCTCTTAATTTCCAGCCACGGGTGAGATCATCAGCAATTTGTCCTGCTCTTTCTGGCTTGTCTCACTCAACACAGTACCTTTGAGTTCTGTCCAAGATGTGGGAAAGAAGTGGTCTCCTAATTTTTAACATTTTTGTCATTTTTAAACTTTTTTTTTTTTTTTTTACTTTGGAATGCCTGGGAAAGCTCTACATAATTTTTTTTTATTTAAGAAAAGAGACATTAACAAAACTGTAGGATAGGAGGGGTACAACTCCACACAGTTCCTGCTACCCGATCTCCATATCCCATCCTGTCCCCTGATAGCTTCCCTGTTCTTTATCCCTCGGGGACATGGACCCAGGGTCATTGTGGGATGCAGAAGGTGGAAGGTCTGGCTTCTGTAATTGCTTCCCCGCTGAACATGGGTATTGACAGGTCGGTCCATACTACCAGCCTGCCTTTCTTTTTCCCTAGTAGGGTGGTTCTCTGGGGAAGTGGGACTCCAGGACACATTGGTGGGGTTGTCTGTCCAGGAAAGTCTGGTCAGCATCATGCTAGCATCTGGAACCTGGTGGCTGCAAAGAGAGTTAACATACAAAGCCAAACAAATTGCTGAACAATCATGGACCTAAAGGCTGGAATAGTGCAAATGAAGTGTTAGGGGGTCCTCACTGCAGACTCTAGTGTACTTCTGCTTTCAGGTATATATTTTGCCCTCGTTTATGGATACATGTGAACATATGCTCTCTCTCACGGAACCTGGTCTATATCTAAGTTTTGGGACTTTGTTAGGAAGTGGACCACCTGGAATGGAATTAGAGAATCCTATGAAAGGAAAGGTCTCACCTGAGTGATGAAGCTGAAGGGTTGTCATTCCACACCTGAAGTCTCTGGACTCAGTCTGAGGTGAAGCATGTTGAGGTGGCACTCATTGTCTTGTAAACTATTTTTTTGTTTCACATATGGATGTTCTCAATCGTTCTGCAAGAAGTACATACATGCTCTGAGGTGACTTTTTATTAACCCAAGCATATCATTTTATGACCAAGGATTAGCAAACCTCTGTGTGCTGATGCCAGCAGAATCATGGAAAGTATACTACCCTATAACAAAATAGTTCTGCATTTCCTGTGCTTTACCTCTGTTATTATTATGACAAGAACATCTCTGCAAGGGCTTGCTTTCCCCCTAGCTCCAGCGACACATCTGAAGCCCGGGGGAGCATGCGACTCAGGCAAAGATGTTAACTTTGGTTTCTCAAAGCAGATGCCCTGTCTTGCTCAAGGCAAACGTCCTCCTAATAGCTGAGACGTAAGAATGAACAACATTTTTTCCCCTCTCATATTAATTAAATAGTGATTTATATGACTACCTATTGATAGGGGTGTACATAAACTCCATTCCCACCACCATAAGATTGTCTCATCCTATGCCCCCCGCCCCATGAAGCTGAACATCCACCCTTACCCTCAACCTGGGGTTTTTACTTTGGTGCCCTACTACAAATTCAGTCAAATCCTGCTTCGAGTTTCCCTTTCTGTTATTCTTTCTCAACTTCTGTTTATGAGTGGGAACATCCTATACTCGTCTTTATCTTTCTGACTTAGCTCACTTAACATAATTCCTTCTAGCTCCTTCCAAGATGGGTCAGAGAAGGTGGGTTCATTGTTCTTAATAGCTGCATAGTATACCATTGTGTAAATATACCACAGTTTTCTCAGTCACTCATCTGTTGTTGGGCACCTGGGTTGCTTCCAGGTTTTAACTATTACAAACTGTGTTGCTATGAACATAGGTGTACACATCTCTTTTTGGTTGGGTATTATGGAGTTCTTGGGGCATATCCCTAGGAGAGGGATTACTGGGTCACTCCCTTAAAAGCTTAGACCAGGGAGAACAGAAGCAACCAGTGGCACAACTATATACAAATAATGTCAAAGGACATAATTATGGTGATGTTGTGTATGATACAGCAAATCCTAACAAAAGGGTATTTCAAAGTTAACCCAATTTCCAAATAATATGATTATAGCAATAACTATCTATTGTCTTCTTAAACCCTAAGACAGCAGAAACCTCCTGCTTCCTCTATAGAGCCTATATTTCCCCCAGTCCTGGAACCTCTAGGGTGGGGTGCACTTTCCTACATGCTTCTCTTAATTCATACCAAATGATATTGCATCCACAGATCCCAACCTAATCAACACAACGAGTACCAACTCAGCATGCTTCACTTCAGTCTGTGTTCAGAGACATCAGGGATGGAATGTCAACCCTTCACTCTCATTACTCAGGTGAGACCTTTCCTTTCATAGTATTCTCAAATTCCATTCCAGGAGGTTCACTTCCTAACAAAATCAAAACCTAGATATAGACCAGCTCCCATAAAATAAAGCATATGTTCACATGTATCCATAAATTAGGGCAAAATATATACCTGAAAGTAAAAATACACAATAGTCTATAGTGAGTCAGTATCAAGTTCATAATGAAATAGTGTATACTTAGACTTAGATACTCTCCTCACCTACTTCCTATTACAGTTCTCTCACTCACTCCAAAGCTAACCTTATCAAAGCAAGGACTGCAAAAGATGAAGAAGGGCAAGAGAATGGCATAATTTAATGATGACTCTTTAGTCACTATCAGGCCACCCTATCTGCTGGGACCTTATTCAGGGACTCCTGAATAAGACATGATGGGCCTATGTTGTTAAAATTTGGAGGCTCCAGCTGGCCGGGCTAGCTTCATGGGCAGGTAAAAGAGATGACCAGAGACATACAACTGGGCAGGGAAGCTGTATTTCTTTATTCAGGAACAACGATTTATAAACTAAGACAAACTAATCACCAAACAGAACTCTGCTGCCTCTTTCCCCCGCGGCGGCGCCAAGCACTCTCAAACTCTGCAACTCTGGAACTCTCTCGGGGTTCCTTGGGGCGGGGACAAGCGGGCCCGTGAAACTAGCAGGACTGAACCAATTTTCTTGGTGAGGGAGAGCTAGAACAACCCAATGTAAAGCATACAACAGGCCTAGAACTCGAATAAATTCCTCTATCCATTGTTACTGGTCATTCCAATCAGAAACAACACAATAGACCCCTTTCTGGGCCCCCATAGGACCTTGCCCTCAACTTGAATCAACAACAGTAGAGAATGTTTCATCCTCCAAAGGGAGGATGAACAATATACTCTATGCTACATCTAAGGAAGATGGGTTCTGCTATTGGGGCAGTTTGGACCGTTCCTACTTATGACCACAGAATGTGAGCTCAGATCTAGAGGGATGCAGAGGTCACATAGGCTCCTAAGCTGAATATGGGCTCCAGATCAGATGAAATCAATGGGGTTTACAGTCAACAATATTTATGTACCTTTCCCATTTTTGGGAGCTTCTCTCTTCCCTGACCCACCTTTCTGGTCCTTCTGCCAGCCATGCCATCACCTCCCCAGACAATAATTAGGATCCACCTGCGTATCAGATTTCAGGCTCAGGCAAAAACAAAAACAAACAAACAAAAAAAACACTAGTATAGCCACAGGCTCTTTGGGATATAACTACAATATGCCTACTACCTGTCTACAAAATGGAGGACCCCCCCAGCTCTTCATCTGCACTATTCCAGCCTTTAGGTCCACGATTGGTCAATAATTTGTTTATATGTTAACTCTCTCTTCAACCACCAGGTTCCAGATGCTAGCATGATGCCGACCAAACTTTCAGAATGTGAAAGACAGGCTGGGAGTATGGATTGACCTGTCAACACCCATGTTCATCAGGGAAGCAATTACAGAAGCCAGACCTTCCACCTTCTGCATCCCACAATGACCTTGGGTCCATACCCCCAGAGGGATAAAGAATAGGAAAGCTATCAGGGGAGGGGATGGGATATGAGTTATGGTGGTAGAAATTGTATGAAGTTGCACCCCTCTTTTCCTATGGTTTAGTCAATGTTTCCTTTTTATAAATAAAAAATTAAATTAAAAATAATAAATAAATAAATACTTTAAAGAAACATCATTGTAGGGATGTGCTGTAGCTCACTTGGTTGAGCACACATGTTACAATATGCAAGGACCCAGCTTCAAGTCCTTGGTCCCCACCTGCAGGGGAAAAGCTTCACATGTGGTGAAGCTCTGCCTCTTCCTCTCTATCTCCCCCTCCCCTCTGAACTTCTGGCTGTCTCTATCCAATAGTAAATGAAGATAATTAAAAAATTAAAGAAAACAATGAACAAGAATAATGTAATGGACAGACAGTTCATGTCGTGAGAAAAGCAGAGAAGGCTGTGAGGATTCAGAAGCACAGAAGTCCAGTCCCCAGAAGTGATCATTAACTGCCAGGCACTTTCTGACTCATTTTCCTCCTGGAGGCTGTCCAATATATATATCCCATACACAAAGCGTGTTTAACGATTTTGGTTTTGTAGTAACATGGATTTTCTTACGAAATATCTCTTTTCTGACAGAATGCTTTCTATTCTTTCACAAAGACATTATTGTTATATCAGACATGAAGCATATTTTCTCTCTTCATGCCATTGATGTATCAGAGGTTGATGGATAGGCATACAGATGAAATATCCATGATACTTTTCTTGCTAATTGTCAGCAGATTACTAACTCACATGGTTTCCTACAAGACTATCTAAATTTCATGAAATCATGAAAGTCTTTACATAATTAACAAGAGTAGATTGGTTCATGGTCTAGTAATTTCCTATTCTCACTGGAAAGAAAGAGCATCTATCACTGTACATTTAGAATGGAATTGCTGTTTAGACAAATGTCAAAGTGTCCTGGCTATTCACAGTGACATGTAATACATTTGCTTGACTGTGGAAAACGAGAAGAAAACATATTTCATTTATATCATGCTTAACAAGCCTACACCTAGCCAAATAAATAAATAAATAATACATCGTTTATTGTTTTGAAGATTCGTTAACTCTTTCCTGACAATAACTTTGAATAAGAAAGTTCTCCTCCTAGCGCCCAAATAGATTCAGATATTCTGAATACTCTTCAGAGCATTTCAACTTGTAGGTTGCATTTAGTTCTCTGTCCTCTCACTTCTTTTAGAAGAGATGTGTGTTTCTTTCCTTGACTCACTTTTGGAAAGTTAATTTGAAAGTGCAGCTAGATTACGGACTGAGGAAGAATTGGTTTTCTCCTAGAAATTAGATGAACTCTCTCATGGTATTGAAATGAAAAGTATTTATCTTGACCCTCAGTGTCAGAGAAAACTATCAGTAACGTCCATCTCAGAGACAGACACACCCCAAGTTCTGAAACAACAGAACTGGTGTAATGACCTTTTACATTTACAAAGCCACAACTAATTCAGGAATAGGAATTCAGCCCAGAAGCAAATGCTAGTAAAAATAGCTATTTTAATGCTTGTTCTCACACTCCAATTTCAGTGTATTTTATAGCATTTATGTTATATGTAATGGTTAACAACTAATTGAACTGCTGGACACTACAGAGTCAATAAAAATATTGATGATCTTTATTATCAGGGAAGGAAATCTGCCTGTGTAGTACAGATATTGTTAGTACCACTAGACATAATTGCAATTCTGTGTCTTCTTAGAATACAAAACCACCATCTCATGGCTGTGAATTTCTTTCGTGTATGTCTCCTTTCAGATAGCCAAATCTTTGATCCTTTTTATGTTCAGGTTCCATATTCTTCCCCAGGGATTCATTGACTTATGTTTCAGACAAATGATTACCATCACAATCAATTACAGAAAAACATAATGTGTCCCAGATGACTTTGTTTTAGCTTTATGTTATATTTAATTAGTCAATTAATAGAGAAATCATACATGGCATGGGTAGCCACATGCTATAAGCATTTGTAAGGGTATTTGTAAGACATTTAAGAAGTGGTAGAGGCAAGTGGTATCCACTGCAACTCCATGGGTGTGAGTAGAGTGTCTCAGCACAGATCAGCTCACCATCTAGATAGAGTGACTTCTCCATATTTTATTGGTTTGACAACTCTTGGTCACCTCAGTTCTTTGCTTATATCCTTGTATGTTGTTGTGCGCGGGCTGCGGAGATGAGAGAGAGGGGGTCTGGAGCAAAGAGGAAACACAAATCTTTATTTGCGCTTGCACCTCAGAGTTGGGTGCTAGAGAGGCAGGTTGGGCCACGTGGAGGTAGCGAAAATGGCCGCCTCACACAGTAACCTTTCCTGCATCTGAACACCGGAGTGAAGTGCTGGCAAGAGAGCAAGGTGCGGAAGAAGAAAGGCTTTTATAGGAGCAGCTTTCGCAAGAATGGGAAGGGGGAGGAGTAACCATAGCACTCCAGGATAGGATAATAACTCTCATGAGAATGGGAGGGGGGAGGAGTAACCATAGCACTCCAGGATAGGATGATAACTCTCGTGAGAATGGGAGGGGGGAAGAGTAACCAAAGCACTCCAAATATCGTGGGGATATAGACAATGCCCTGAGGGCACAACATGGCGAAACAGGCACTCCGAGAATGTCCCAACGCTCAAGGGGAACTAGCAGTAGCCTGAGGGGACAACGTGGCAGATATGACTACATCGGCAGAATTTCCCAGCACTTGTAGCCATGGTTGTCATTCACTGGCTTCTATTGTTCATTCACTCCATTGGGACAAAAACATAACCTTAGATGAGCTATTTTTCATACTAACAGGAACAGAAGCATACTCACAGACAAATTTGCACCGAGATGCTCTATTAATATACCCTGAGCACTTGATACCTCCCTTTCCAAATGAATACAAAACAGCTTGCTTCCTGCTTCTTGCGAAGCTCTAACACATACCCCCCATTGTCTGCAGACTTCTGCTTAAGTCTCTGGCTTATCCCATTGTCAGAAATGTACTTCTTTTTTAAAAAAAATTTATTAGTGATTTAACATTAATTTATAAAATTATAAGTTAACGGGTACAACTCTACACTGTTCCCACCACCAGAGTTCTGTATCCCCAACTCCTCCATTGGAAGCTCCAGAAGTTCTGCTAAGGTCATAGATATGAATGAATTATTATTTCTACAACCATCTGTCTATATTTGAATATATTTGCCGACTTTTTTCTGTGGTCCCATCTTCTCTTCCTTTCCAGCTCACAATAACACCTCTGATTACATCCAAGCATTACTCCCCCTTTCCTCTTCTCTCTTTGGATCCTGATGGAGTTGGGGTTCAGAGTCCTCTGATCATCTTCCCCCTATTATTTCTCTCCCATTTATACTTCTATTCTTTTTAAAAAAAATTTTATTATCTTTATTTATTTATTTATTTATTGGATAGAGACAGCCAGAGTTGGAGAGGAAGGGGGAGACAGAGAGGGAAGGAGACAGAGAGACACCTGCAGCCCTGCTTCACCGCTTGCAAAGCTCTCCCCCTGCAGATGGGGACTGGGGGCTCTAACCTGGGTCCTCGAGCACTGTAACCTGTGCGCTCAACCAGGTGCGCCACCACCGGGCCCCTGTACTTCTATTCTTAAGGTCAGGGCTTCTGTGATGATCATCCCTGCATGTCAGACTCATCTCGGACTGATGACTAAAACTGGATTATCAGATCTAAAGAATTAAGACGACATTGTTTTTTTCTTTGCCATCAGGGTTATCATTGGAGCTCAGAGCCAGCACTATGAATCCATGGCAACTGACAGACATTTTTCTTTTATTTCTATTATATTTTTACTGTATTCTGATAGATCTATTTTCAAAAATGTTATCCAGAGGACAAAGAGTTGGGTCATTAGGTAGAGTATATTCCTCAAGGATTTAAGCCCGGTTACCACATGTGATTGAATCATACTATTGTTTATCTGTATGTCTCTGTATCTTACTCACGAATAAATAAAATCTTAAATATAGAAGAAATACTGTCAGTGGCAGGTGGTGATGCACCTAGTTAAGTGCACATAGTACTATGTGCAAGGATCAGCACATGGATCAAGCCCCTGGCTCCCCACCTTCAGGAGGACACTTCACAACTGGTGAAGCAGGTCTGCACATATCCTTCTCCCCCCCCATGTCCCCTTCTTCTCTCAATTTCTTTCTATCCCATCCAATAAAATTGTGAAAATAATGGCCACCAGGAGCAGTGGATTCATAATGCTGCTATTGATCCCCAGCGATAAGCCTAGAGGAAAAGAAAGAAAGAAAGAAAGAAAGAAAGAAATAGAGAAAGAAAGAAAGAGAGAGAGAGAGAGAGGGAGGGAGGGAGGGAGGGAGGAAGGAAGGGAGGAAGGAAGGAAGGAAGGAAGGAAGGAAAGAAGGAAGGGAGGAAAGAAGGGAGGGAGGGAGAGAGGAAGGAAGGGAGGAAAGAAGGGAGGGAGGAAGGAAGAAAGGAAGGAAGGTAGGAAGGAAGGAAGGAAGGGAGGAAGGAAGGGAGGGAGGGAGAGAGGAAGAAGGAAGGGAGGAAGGAAGGAAGGCAATACCTTTTATTCTTGAGCATATGACTCTGAAGTCTTTTTCACCTCTCCTTCCCTGCAGACTGACGGCATCTAGTTGCAGATCCCAAATACAAGTGTAAGAGCCATGACCAAAGGCCATGACTGTCCTCACCCAGAGTCTCCATTGATGTATGACCCCAACACAGTGGCAATCTGTTGCCTTCAGTGTGAATGCAAGTTTTCATTTGAGAAGATCCTTAGACTACAAATTAAATTTTGAAATATTCATTGGTCTGCAAAGTCAAAATCCTTTAAGTCCACATTTGTGAAATTAAATCCTCTTAAGAACATGACAAGATCCTCAATGTGGAAGGTAAATGCTGGTCCCATTAAAAACTGAGAACTATGGGTCAATTCTTAACAAATCCTATGCACAGTCGAATATAATCTAGAATAATTTTCAATAGTTCTAAAAATACATAATCTTGCATGGACAAATCTCTGTTTATACTTTGGTAGAAACCTCAAACAGAAAGAAAAACTAAGTGGACAAAGTAAAGTGGGGCAAAATAATAACGAGAACTTATTCACTGCTGTCAGGGTTATTACTGGGGCTCAGCGCCTGCAGAACAAATCCACTACATTTCATTCATTATTTTCTTCTTTGCTACATTTTTCAAGTGAATATCTAGCTTAATCTCTGCCTAAAGACCTGTTTAGTATTTCAGATGTGGCATGAATCCCCATTGCCAACTTTATCCCTTTTTATTTATTTTATATGTATAAACACTCAATGAAATATTAAACTATGCAAATTTAAAAACTTGATATAACTGCATGTGTTTTAGCTGCTTCCAATCAAGGAATTTTCAGGCCTCATTCACTTCACCAAGAACCTTGAATAGTGGGGAGACAGTACAGAAAAAGAAAATTAGACTTTCATGTCTGAGGCCCTGGAAGTTCCAGATTCAAGCTCTCTCACCACTATTTGCCATAGGAGAGCAAGTACTCTGGTCTCCATCTCTGGAAAAAAAAAAAAAGAATTATTTTAAAAAATAAAATAAAATTGTGTATAAAACTATCTAAACAGACATTTTTGAAAAATAGTAATAATACTAACAGCCTGATGTTCAAGTTTTTTTATTCCTCATTATTATAGCTTGCTTCTCTTTCTACACAGACGATGCCATATTGATCACCCAGTAAAGCATTTTTCATAATGGTAGCACTCCTTACTCAACACTTGAAAAAGTGTCCTGATTGCCTATCCAGTCAACTGTTAAGCCTTCAGTGTTAATTCAGGGTCTGAGCTCCACCACTCCCCATGCACAGCTGTTTCTGTGTCCTCTGTGAAGTAGTCGTGGTGAAAGTATAACTTTTCTACTTCTTGCTTTCAATCTCTCTCAGTCTGTCTCTAGCTGAAGTGGTAAAAAAAGAAAGAAAGAAAGAAAGAAAGAAAGAAAGAAAGAAAGAAAGAAAGAAAGAAAGAAAGAAAGAAAGAAAGAAAAGAAAAGAAAAGTAGGCCCAGTGACGCTGACCAGACTTCCCTGGACAGACAACCCCACCCATGTGTCCTGGAGCTCTGCTTCCCCAGAGCCCTGCCCCACTCGGGAAAGAGAGAGGCAGGCTGGGAATATGGATCAACCTGTCAACACCCATGTTCAGTGCGGAAGCAATTACAGAAGCCAGACCTTCCACCTTCTGCACCCCACAATGACCCTGGGTCCATATTCCCAGAGGATTAAAGAACAGGAAAGCTATCAGGGGAGGGGAATGGGATATGGAGTTCTGGTGCTAGGGATTGTGTAGAGTTGTACCCTTCTTATCCTATGGCTTAGTCAATGTTTCGTTTTTATAAATAAAAAATAAAATAAAAGTAGGCCCAGGAATGGTTAATTCACACATGGATCAGGTTCAGTGCCACAAGATACCAACAACTGCAAAATCTTTAACAGCAAACCAAGGAAATATTTCATGGCTAAATTGGAATTGATGATTCTATATACTTAATCTTATGAAACTATAAAGACCAAATCTAACTGTAGCTTAGCTATACATTTCCAACATTTCATTAATCTTATCATAGCCCAGAAACTTTGAGAGAGTTCATAAAAAGGCATGCAACTTGGAGGAAATATTTACCAGGATTTATGGCATTTATTTTAGGCTGATATCTTTCCATATATTTACATATATATATTTACATATACTCACTTATATATATTTCCATATATTTAGGCAGATGTATTTCCATATATTTACTTACAATAACAGGGTTATTAAAAACACAGGGATGAACAAAACAATGGAGTACAACAAATAGAAATGAAAGTAAGCCTGTATGAGAAAGAAAATAAATTGAAATAAATTGAGCGGGCAGGGGAGACAGCATAATGCTTGTGCAAACAGATTCTCATGCCTGAGGCTCCTAAGTCCCAGGTTCAATCGCTGGGCACCACCATAAGCCAGAGCTGATCAGTGCTCTGGTGTTTCTCTCTCTCTCTCTCTGTGTGTGTGTGTGTGTGTGTGTGTGTGTGTGTGTGTGTGTGTGTGTGTCTGCAACTCTCTGAAAAATAAAATTAATAAAAAAATTTTTTAAAAAAGAAAATAAATTGAGCATAGTTCTTAAAATTCTAGCAATAGGAGTGGCTGATACAGATTGATTTGCAAATTCTTGAGACCACTAAGGATTTCTTTTAAAAAATTTTTTTTTTTTATTTAAGAAAGGATTAATTAACAAAACCATAGGGTAGGAGGGATACAACTCCACACAATTCCCACCACCCAATCTCTATATCCCACCCCCTCCCCTGATAACTTTCCCATTCTCTATCCCTCTGGAAGCATGGACCCAGGGTCATTGAGGGTTGCAGAAGGTAGAAGGTCTGGCTTCTGTAATTGCTTCCCCGCTGAACATGGGCGTTGACTGGTCAGTCCATACTCCCAGTCTGCCTTTCTCTTTCCCTAGTAGGGTGTGTCTCTGGGGAAAAATAGAAAAAAAAGAAAATAAATTGAGCATAGTTCTTAAAATTCTAGCAATAGGAGTAGCTGATATAGATTGATTTGCAAATTCTTGAGACCACTAAGGATTTCTAAATAATTTGTATCTAAAATTGACATGGGATTCCCTGTTTTTTGTTTTTTGTTTTTTTTTCACCAATCACTCACTCCAAGCACAGAAAGCAAGCTCAGGGAGCATTTTGATTTGGTTATTTTGAGATGGTGTAAGAATCTTTGTGATTTCCTCAGATAGTCCCATCCACCAAAGCTTCCACCATCTGCTGTTCTCCAAAAAATGCAGTCTTCACAAACAGACACTCAAGATTTTATGCTTGGTCACAAAATAAACCTCTGCACCTACTTTTATACCTCTCACTTCCTCCTTGTGAAAAAAAAAAGGAGATGTTTACTCTACTAGCTAAATCAACACAGAGGTGTTGCTAAAACAAGGCCCTGCAGAGTGAACAGAGTCCTCACCCCCTCCAGGCTCATGCTAAGAAGAGTGATCGACCATTCTCCTCATTCCTCTTAGGATTCAATGAACTCCATTGAAGAGATGAATCTAGCCAAGAATTAAGATCTCCAAACTGTGTAGGGGAAAGGCAAAATAATTCCTGACGTTAGAGCAACGTTTTGGGGGATCTCTGTCATGTTTATCATGCGAATTTAAAAAGAGTCCCACTTGAAATGAGAGAGGAACATGATCAAGTTTGGGAAGTTTTCTTCCATCAAATCTGCTTCTTAATCAAGTGTATTTAATTCTCTGAATGAACAATAATGACATTATTGATTTACCATCCTTTGTTGTACAATCATTGCCATGGTAAAACTTGCTTCTTCAGTTTTCATTTCTTGGCTTTCACTTGACATGCAGTCCTTCTCTCCTTTTAAAAATGTGTCTGTGGCTGATTAATGACTTGTGCAAACTTTTGCTCTGAGCAAAAAGACATTGTGATCAATCAATGTATTCCCTAATTCATTCTTGAGTGATTAAGTGGATATTGTGTGCCAGTTCCCTTCTAGTTGCTGATAATACAAAGATGAAATCAGACACAGCTCTTCTTCTTATAATTATTCAATTTCTAATGAAGGTAGAAGATAGGAGTTTAATTAAAGAAAATTATAAAGCAGTGCTTCAAGGTGCGTAGTATGTATTGGGTCTGAATAATAACAAGGAGTCAAAGAGTTTGAATCCACTTTTAATAATTTCTTCCCATGAAGGTAGACACTATGATTTTCTGAACAAAATGTCAGATATTCTAATAGTGGTGTGGAGTGAAATATCCTTTCCTATGTGAGAAGGTAATGTTAAAAACAACTCAGAACACTTAGAGTTTGCTCCAATGACACCTGCAAGACAATTTTAAGACCACAATAATGTCAAGGTAAAGACTACCAAAAAACTATCACAGTTAAGTTTCAAAATCTTCACGAGATACAAATAAGAGCATTCTTTAGTCATGCAATTTTTCGATAGATTAAGAAAAAAGTCCTTTGGTTTTGTTTTTTTAAAACATACTTATTTACTCCCTTTTGTTGCCCTTGTTTTTTTATTGTAGTTATTACTGATGTCCTTGTTGTTGGACAGGACAGAGAGAAATGGAGAGAGGAGGGGAAGACAGAGAGAGAGAGGGGAAGAGAAAGACAGACACCTGCAGACCTGCTTCACCACTTGAAGAGCGACTACCCTTCCAGCAGGTGGGGAGCTGGGGGCTCGAACCAGGATCCTTGCACAGGTCCTTGCGCTTTGAGTCATGTATGCTTAACCCACTACGCCACATATGCTTAGCCCGCTGCACTGCCGCCCGACTCCCAAAGTCTTTGTTTTTAACTTTCAGGGGCAGTCTTCTATCATTTATAAGATTGTGGACTACATGAACTGTTAATGTTTTGCTTATTGAACATTTCAAAGTTAAACCACTTGGATTTCTTAAAAGACCTAAGTTGGGAACAAGACTTTTATAGACACATGTCAAGCGGAGATGAAAACTCGTACATATGTATAGACGGTAAAATAGAGTAGTTTGTACATGTGTAACATTTCTCAGTTTTCCGTAGAACACTGTAACTCCCTTTAGGTCCTCTTCTGTCATCATGATCTGGGACCTGAACACTCCCCCCACCCCAGAGTCCTTTACTTTGGAACAGTACACCAACTCCAATCCAAGTTCTGTTTTGTGTTTCCCCTTCTGTTTTATTTCTCCACTCTGCCCATCAGTGAGACCATCCCATCTTCATCCTTCTCTCTTTAGCTGATCTCACTTCACAGGATTCCTTCAAGCCTCACCCAGGATGAGGTGAAGAAGGTGAATTCAGCATTTTTAACGCTTTAGTAGTATTCCACTGTGTATACAGACCACAACTTACTCAGCCACTCATCTGATGGCGTACACCTCCCCATGACAGGAATCTGAGCACTGCACTTCCACCAACTGAAGTCCTCCTCCACCATGACACACCTTGTCCTCAAACATCTCCCTATGCCACCCCTCACCCACAGTTCTTGACTTTGCTGAAACTGGCTACACTTGGCTTAAGTTTCGCCAATGTATGTAACTAAAAAATTATCATACTCACAGGTATGAGGGGGGTTATTTCATGTTGCTGTGATCTGCATTGTTAATATTAAAATTATTTTCCCTATGCCACACCAAGTTATTCAGCTTGCCAAAATACCTTGAGTTTTCTAAAAGATGCAATTATGTTTATGGGAGAGAATAAAGAGGTAGTCAATAGATCAGTGCTCTGGCCTGTCACAGGGCACACCAGAAATCAAAGCTCGGGCCTCCTGGGCCTCAATCATCAAATCCTGTGCTCTGGTGTTGAGCTTCCTTCCGAATCTACAGCTCACGGCTTTAAGGTGTCTCTACAAAGATCTGGTCTGCAGTCACCTTCTAGTCTGTCTCTTAAAGGACCTGATAGTGTGTGGATGTGTGCCTAAGTTTTGATTATTTATTTATTCAAGAGAAAGAAAAATAAGGAGACAGAACTAACACAGCCCTCTGGCAATATGCTGCACTAGTACTGAACTCGGGCCCTCGTGCCTGAGAGTTCAACTCTGTATCCTGGGCAGCCGTGTTTGATTTTCAGGCAAGCCCTGCTGGTGTCATGAGCTAAGATCAAACCGATATATGAGTCTAGGCAGTGACTATCTCGACTGTGAACTGAATTCACTTGTTCTCTCTCTCTCTCTCTCTCTCTCTCTCCTCTCTTTCTCTTGGTACTTCTCCCATTAAAATAAAATATTTTTGGGAGTCGGGCTGTAGCGCAGCGGGTTAAATGCAGGTGGCGCAAAGCACAAGGACCGGCATAAGGATCCCGGTTCGAACCCCGGCTCCCCACCTGCAGGGGAGTAGCTTCACAGGCGGTGAAGCAGGTCTGCAGGTGTCTATCTTTCTCTCCTCCTCTCTGTCTCCCCTCCTCTCTCCATTTCTCTCTGTCCTATCCAACAACGACGACAACAACAATAATAACTACAACAATAAAACAACAAGGGCAACAAAAGGGAATAAATAAATAAAATAAATATTTAAAAATAAGAAACTATTTAAAAAATAAATAAATAAAATAAAATATTTTTAAAAAGTAAAATGCATATCTCAAGTTGTTGTGTTTTCTAATGTACATAGTCAACCGAAACATTTTCAGAAATCTGAGCAAGTTCTCTCATTAGAAGAACCACGAGCTAGTTGTGACTTAAATATCACTCAGTGACTACTCTGCGCTTGGCTTAGAACATTATCTTTGGTGATACGAAGTCAGAACATGCTAAACTTGACATTTTACATATGTTGTACTACCAACAACTTAAAAAAATTAATGAGGGGATGCTTAAGGTTTTAAAGTTTTAAAATGTTTTTAGTTGGCATAGCTAAGCATCACACACACTATTTTTGTTGCCTGAAAATAAATACCATTAGCACTGCTTAGTTGAACTTTATTTTAGTCCTGTATTAATTGTAGATTTATACAAATTCTCAGCTTCTACTGAACAGGGGGAAGCAATCAGTGATGTGCATGTTAACTCAGTTATAACCAACCATAAAGGCTACATTGGTTTGACATGGAATCATTATCTTCAAGTCTGAATGTGAGTATTAAAAATAGCTTGCCCACCTCTCTGCAACATTCTTTGGAACTGAGTCGTTCACTGACATAGGAAAGACATAGAAACTCTTGTATATATGCTTGCATTTTCATGCAAAACCAGTTACATATCTTCATTTTTTTAATTTTCCCTTTTGTTGCTCTTGTTTTTCATTGTTGTTGTTATTGATGTCATCGTTGTTGTTAGACAGGACAGTAAGAAATGGAGAGGAGGGGAAGACAGAGACGGGGGAGAGAAAGACAGACACCTGCAGACCTGCTTCACCACCTGTGAAGTGACTCCCCTGCAAGTGGACAGCCAGGGGCTCAAACCAGGATCCTTACTCTGGTCCTTGGGCTTTGCGCCACATGTGCTTAACCTGCTGAGCTACTGCCCGACTCCCCACATATCTTCATTTTTGAAAGACAATTATCTATATTAGATCATATGACAGTGACTGAGAATCCAGAGCACCTCCAGCATGGTTGGTGTCTAATCATGAGCCCCCGCTCAATTATTTCCTCAACCACAAGCACATATCTTTTTCCATGAATAATAATTAGCAGATAAGGAAAAAAAAATGTAGATAACTCACATATATTGAAAGGCCCTTCCACCGGATTCTAGAAAAATCACATCAATCTGAACAAAAAATATATGTATATATATATATGTGTGTGTGTGTGTGTGTGTGGGTGTGTAAAACTGGAGGAGTCATGAAAATATTTCATATTTCAAATACTACTTTATGTCCTGTGCACACAATACATTTCACAAAAAATAAAGACAAGTCACTCTTTCATTGTCCTCCAATTTATGGATTTAAGTTCTGTGACTCCCTCCAACTATATTCTTTAAAACTGACCGTCCATCTATTTATCATTAGTTTAAGTGTATTATGGGAGCATTAAGAAAGATGAATATTTACCACACTCTTACAAAACTTAGAACCAACTGTTCATATCTTAACATCACAGAACTATCAAGTAATGTCTAAAGATTTTCTCTAGCATGCCTATTTTTCCAAATCTTGAATCTAAGAAAAAAAATCTGTAAAGTGTTATATTGCAATATGCGATTATATCTAGTTCCTTTCCGACTATTTTAGTACATAGTTCAAGTTCATGAGATTTAGCATATATATGTGTGTGTGTGTGTGTGTGTGTGTGTGTGTGTGTGTTTGTAAAAGCACTACTGTGTAATTATGTCTCCATTTCTAAACCATTTTCTCTACTGACCATGCATATTCTGACTAACCATAACACTTTCATAGCATTGCCTGGACTAATGCTGCTGCAGTCTTCCATTTTCTTCATCTTTTTGGATTTACTGCATTTGCACATTAAGGGACAGGTGTGCTCAGAACACTGTTCAGACATTTCAATGCCAAGCACACTGTCTCTCCACACACACAGAACAAGGGCAAAAATGAGTAAAGTCATGGGACACTTGGAACATACCTGAAACAGAATTCCTAGCCTCTCACAACATGAAAAAACCCCAATCTCATCTGTTCTAGTCTTACTTTTAAGTTCTTGATTATTAAACAATTTGTTCTGCCTTATATCTTAGTGATTTTCAACCACCAAGTTGCAGATGTTACCATGACGCCAAGCTGACATACCTCAGCAGACGCCCTCACCCATGTGACCTGGAGCCTCCCCTCCCCAGAGCCCACTAGGGACAGACAGACACAGGCTCGGGTGTGGATCCACCTGCCAACACCCATGTCCAGCAGAGAAGCAACTACAGAAGCCAGTACTCCCACCCTCTGCTCCCCAAAAGGAATTTTGGTCCATACCCCAGAGGGGGAGAAATGTTAGAGGAAGGTGACCAGAGAGCTCTGAATTTCAATTCCATCAGGACCCAAAATGTCTGTCATTAGGAACCTTGTTTTTATGCCATCAATGAAAAAAAAGTGAACCTGAAAGGCACAAGAGGAAACCAAAACAACAAGACCCAAAACATAAAAACAATTAATATATCGATGAATGTTTTAAAGTTGTAAAACTAATGTTTTCAAATGAACGATAATTAACTTAAAGGCCAGTTTCTTGGCTTAAGCTGATATAGATGACCCTGGCGGTTTCAGCATCAACAACAGTGCAG